>NW_027479280.1:0-165667 GCF_051014685.1 Ptiloglossa arizonensis | reverse complement strand
CCTAGGCCGTTCTAGTTATTCGTTTCGAGCATCAGAACTGCGAAAATTTTGAGTTTTTCAAGCGTTTCTTACCTCAAAACTGCCATATCTCGCGAACGGATTGAGCAATCCGCAAAATTTCTGTTGCATCTGAAAGTAGAAACCTGCCCGATTACAACGGTCTGAGTAGTTTTCCCCTAGGCCGTTCTAGTTATTCGTTTCGAGCATCAGAACGGCGAAAATTTTGAGTTTTTCAAGCGTTTCTTACCTCAAAACTGCCATATCTCGCGAACGGATTGAGCAATCCGCAAAATTTCTGTTGCATCTGAAAGTAGAAACTCGCCCGATTACAACGGTCTAAGTAGTTTTCCCCTAGGCCGTTCTAGTTATTCGTTTCGAGCATCAGAACTGCGTAAATTTTGAGTTTTTCAAGCGTTTCTTACCTGAAAACTGCCATATATCGCGAACGGATTGAGCAATCCGCAAAATTTCTGTTGCATCTGAAAGTAGAAACTCGCCCGATTACAACGGTCTGAGTAGTTTTCCCCTAGGCCGTTCTAGTCATTCGTTTCGAGCATCAGAACTGCGTAAATTTTGAGTTTTTCAAGCGTCTCTTACATAAAAACTGCCATATCTCGCGAACGGATTGACCAATCCGCAAAGTTTCAGTTGCATCTGAAAGTAGAAGCTCGCCCGATTACAACGGTCTGAGTAGTTTTCCCCTAGGCCGTTCTAGTTATTCGTTTCGAGCATCAGAACTGCGAAAATTTTGAGTTTTTCAAGCGTTTCTTACCTCAAAACTGCCATATCTCGCGAACGGATTGAGCAATCCGCAAAATTTCTGTTGCATCTGAAAGTAGAAACCTGCCCGATTACAACGGTCTGAGTAGTTTTCCCCTAGGCCGTTCTAGTTATTCGTTTCGAGCATCAGAACGGCGAAAATTTTGAGTTTTTCAAGCGTTTCTTACCTCAAAACTGCCATATCTCGCGAACGGATTGAGCAATCCGCAAAATTTCTGTTGCATCTGAAAGTAGAAACTCGCCCGATTACAACGGTCTAAGTAGTTTTCCCCTAGGCCGTTCTAGTTATTCGTTTCGAGCATCAGAACTGCGTAAATTTTGAGTTTTTCAAGCGTTTCTTACCTGAAAACTGCCATATATCGCGAACGGATTGAGCAATCCGCAAAATTTCTGTTGCATCTGAAAGTAGAAACTCGCCCGATTACAACGGTCTGAGTAGTTTTCCCCTAGGCCGTTCTAGTCATTCGTTTCGAGCATCAGAACTGCGTAAATTTTGAGTTTTTCGAGCGTTTCTTACCTGAAAACTGCCATATCTCGCGAACGGATTGAGCAATCCGCAAAATTTCTGTTGCATCTGAAAGTAGAAACTCGCCCGATTACAACGGTCTCAGTAGTTTTCCCCTAGGCCGTTCTAGTTATTCGTTTCGAGCATCAGAACTGCGAAAATTTTGAGTTTTTCAAGCGTTTCTTACCTCGAAACTGCCATATCTCGCGACCGGATTGAGCTATCCGCAAAATTTCGGTTGCATCTGAAAGTAGAAACTCGCCCGATTACAAGGGTCTGAGTAGTTTTCCCCTAGGCCGTTCTAGTTATTCGTTTCGAGCATCAGAACTGCGTAAATTTTGAGTTTTTCAAGCGTTTCTTACCTGAAAACTGCCATATATCGCGAACGGATTGAGCAATCCGCAAAATTTCGGTTGCATCTGAAAGTAGAAACTCGCCCGATTACAACGGTCTGAGTAGTTTTCCCCTAGGCCGTTCTAGTTATTCGTTTCGAGCATCAGAACTGCGAAAATTTTGAGTTTTTCAAGCGTTTCTTACCTCAAAACTGCCATATCTCGCGATCGGATTGACCAATCCGCAAAATTTCTGTTGCATCTGAAAGTAGAAACTCGCCCGATTACAACGGTCTGAGTAGTTTTCCCCTAGGCCGTTCTAGTCATTCGTTTCGAGCATCAGTACTGCGTAAATTTTGAGTTTTTCAAGCGTTTCTTACCTGAAAACTGCCATATCTCGCGAACGGATTGACCAATCCGCAAAGTTTCTGTTGCATCTGAAAGTAGAAACTCGCCCGATTACAACGGTCTGAGTAGTTTTCCCCTAGGCCGTTCTAGTCATTCGTTTCGAGCATCAGAACTGCGTAAATTTTGAGTTTTTCAAGCGTCTCTTACATAAAAACTGCCATATCTCGCGAACGGATTGACCAATCCGCAAAGTTTCAGTTGCATCTGAAAGTAGAAGCTCGCCCGATTACAACGGTCTGAGTAGTTTTCCCCTAGGCCGTTCTAGTTATTCGTTTCGAGCATCAGAACTGCGAAAATTTTGAGTTTTTCAAGCGTTTCTTACCTCGGAACTGCCATATCTCGCGAACGGATTGAGCAATCCGCAAAATTTCTGTTGCATCTGAAAGTAGAAACTCGCCCGATTACAACGGTCTGAGTAGTTTTCCCCTAGGCCGTTCTAGTTATTCGTTTCGAGCATCAGAACGGCGAAAATTTTGAGTTTTTCAAGCGTTTCTTACCTCAAAACTGCCATATCTCGCGAACGGATTGAGCAATCCGCAAAATTTCTGTTGCATCTGAAAGTAGAAACTCGCCCGATTACAACGGTCTAAGTAGTTTTCCCCTATGCCGTTCTAGTTATTCGTTTCGAGCATCAGAACTGCGTAAATTTTGAGTTTTTCAAGCGTTTCTTACCTGAAAACTGCCATATATCGCGAACGGATTGAGCAATCCGCAAAATTTCTGTTGCATCTGAAAGTAGAAACTCGCCCGATTACAACGGTCTGAGTAGTTTTCCCCTAGGCCGTTCTAGTCATTCGTTTCGAGCATCAGAACTGCGTAAATTTTGAGTTTTTCGAGCGTTTCTTACATGAAAACTGCCATATCTCGCGAACGGATTGAGCAATCCGCAAAATTTCTGTTGCATCTGAAAGTAGAAACTCGCCCGATTACAACGGTCTCAGTAGTTTTCCCCTAGGCCGTTCTAGTTATTCGTTTCGAGCATCAGAACTGCGAAAATTTTGAGTTTTTCAAGCGTTTCTTACCTCGAAACTGCCATATCTCGCGACCGGATTGAGCAATCCGCAAAATTTCGGTTGCATCTGAAAGTAGAAACTCGCCCGATTACAACGGTCTGAGTAGTTTTCCCCTAGGCCGTTCTAGTTATTCGTTTCGAGCATCAGAACTGCGAAAATTTTGAGTTTTTCAAGCGTTTCTTACCTCAAAACTGCCATATCTCGCGATCGGATTGACCAATCCGCAAAATTTCAGTTGCATCTGAAAGTAGAAACTGGCCCGATTACAACGGTATGAGTAGTTTTCCCCTAGGCCGTTCTAGTTATTCGTTTCGAGCATCAGAACTGCGAAAATTTTGAGTTTTTCAAGCGTTTCTTACCTCAAAACTGCCATATCTCGCGAACGGATTGAGCAATCCGCAAAATTTCTGTTGCATCTGAAAGTAGAAACTCGCCCGATTACAACGGTCTGAGTAGTTTTCCCCTAGGCCGTTCTAGTTAATCGTTTCGAGCATCAGAACTGCGAAAATTTTGAGTCCTTCAAGCGTTTCTTACCTCAAAACTGCCATATCTCGCGAACGGACTGACCAATCCGCAAAATTTCGGTTGCATCTGAAAGTAGAAACTCGCCCGATTACAACGGTCTGAGTAGTTTTCCCCTAGGCCGTTCTAGTCATTCGTTTCGAGCATCAGAACTGCGTAAATTTTGAGTTTTTCAAGCGTTTCTTACCTGAAAACTGCCATATATCGCGAACGGATTGAGCAATCCGCAAAATTTCTGTTCCATCTGAAAGTAGAAACTCGCCCGATTACAACGGTCTGAGTAGTTTTGCCCTAGGCCGGTCTAGTTATTCGTTTCGAGCATCAGAACTGCGAAAATTTTGAGTTTTTCAAGCGTTTCTTACCTCAAAACTGCCATATCTCGCGATCGGATTGACCAATCCGCAAAATTTCAGTTGCATCTGAAAGTAGAAACTGGTCCGATTACAACGGTATGAGTAGTTTTCCCCTAGGCCGTTCTAGTTATTCGTTTCGAGCATCAGAACTGCGAAAATTTTGAGTTTTTCAAGCGTTTCTTACCTCAAAACTGCCATATCTCGCGAACGGATTGAGCAATCCGCAAAATTTCTGTTGCATCTGAAAGTAGAAACTCGCCCGATTACAACGGTCTGAGTAGTTTTCCCCTAGGCCGTTCTAGTTAATCGTTTCGAGCATCAGAACTGCGAAAATTTTGAGTTTTTCAAGCGTTTCTTACCTCAAAACTGCCATATCTCGCGAACGGATTGACCAATCCGCAAAATTTCGGTTGCATCTGAAAGTAGAAACTCGCCCGATTACAACGGTCTGAGTAGTTTTCCCCTAGGCCGTTCTAGTCATTCGTTTCGAGCATCAGAACTGCGTAAATTTTGAGTTTTTCAAGCGTTTCTTACCTGAAAACTGCCATATATCGCGAACGGATTGAGCAATCCGCAAAATTTCTGTTGCATCTGAAAGTAGAAACTCGCCCGATTACAACGGTCTGAGTAGTTTTCCCCTAGGCCGTTCTAGTTATTCGTTTCGAGCATCAGAACTGCGAAAATTTTGAGTTTTTCAAGCGTTTCTTACCTCAAAACTGCCATATCTCGCGATCGGATTGACCAATCCGCAAAATTTCAGTTGCATCTGAAAGTAGAAACTGGCCCGATTACAACGGTATGAGTAATTTTCCCCTAGGCCGTTCTAGTTATTCGTTTCGAGCATCAGAACTGCGAAAATTTTGAGTTTTTCAAGCGTTTCTTACCTCAAAACTGCCATATCTCGCGATCGGATTGACCAATCCGCAAAATTTCAGTTGCATCTGAAAGTAGAAACTGGCCCGATTACAACGGTATGAGTAGTTTTCCCCTAGGCCGTTCTAGTCATTCGTTTCGAGCATCAGAACTGCGAAAATTTTGAGTTTTTCAAGCGTTTCTTACCTCAAAACTGCCATATCTCGCGAACGGATTGACCAATCCGCAAAATTTCTGTTGCATCTGAAAGTAGAAACTCGCCCGATTACATCGGTCTGAGTAGTTTTCCCCTAGGCCGTTCTAGTCATTCGTTTCGAGCATCAGAACTGCGTAAATTTTGAGTTTTTCAAGCGTTTCTTACCTGAAAACTGCCATATATCGCGAACGGATTGAGCAATCCGCAAAATTTCTGTTGCATCTGAAAGTAGAAACTCGCCCGATTACAACGGTCTGAGTAGTTTTCCCCTAGGCCGTTCTAGTTAATCGTTTCGAGCATCAGAACTGCGTAAATTTTGAGTTTTTCAAGCGTTTCTTACCTGAAAACTGCCATATATCGCGAACGGATTGAGCAATCCGCAAAATTTCTGTTGCATCTGAAAGTAGAAACTCGCCCGATTACAACGGTCTGCGTAGTTTTCCCCTAGGCCGTTCTAGTTATTCGTTTCGAGCATCAGAACTGCGAAAATTTTGTGTTTTTCAAGCGTTTCTTACCTCAAAACTGCCATATCTCGCGATCGGATTGACCAATACGCAAAATTTCAGTTGCATCTGAAAGTAGAAACTGGCCCGATTACAACGGTATGAGTAGTTTTCCCCTAGGCCGTTCTAGTTATTCGTTTCGAGCATCAGAACTGCGAAAATTTTGAGTTTTTCAAGCGTTCCTTACCTCAAAACTGCCATATCTCGCGAACGGATTGAGCAATCCGCAAAATTTCAGTTGCATCTGAAAGTAGAAACTGGCCCGATTACAACGGTATGAGTAGTTTTCCCCTAGGCCGTTCTAGTTATTCGTTTCGAGCATCAGAACTGCGAAAATTTTGAGTTTTTCAAGCGTTTCTTACATCAAAACTGCCATATCTCGCGAACGGATTGAGCAATCCGCAAAATTTCTGTTGCATCTGAAAGTAGAAACTCGCCCGATTACAACGGTCTGAGTAGTTTTCCCCTAGGCCGTTCTAGTTATTCGTTTCGAGCATCAGAACTGCGAAAATTTTGAGTTCTTCAAGCGTTTCTTACCTCAAAACTGCCATATCTCGCGATCGGATTGAGCAATCCGCAAAATTTCTGTTGCATCTGAAAGTAGAAAGTCGCCCGATTACAACGGTCTGAGTAGTTTTCCCCTAGGCCGTTCTAGTCATTCGTTTCGAGCATCAGAACTGCGAAAATTTTGAGTTTTTCAAGCGTTTCTTACCTCAAAACTGCCATATCTCGCGAACGGATTGACCAATCCGCAAAATTTCTGTTGCATCTGAAAGTAGAAACTCGCCCGATTACATCGGTCTGAGTAGTTTTCCCCTAGGCCGTTCTAGTCATTCGTTTCGAGCATCAGAACTGCGTAAATTTTGAGTTTTTCAAGCGTTTCTTACCTGAAAACTGCCATATATCGCGAACGGATTGAGCAATCCGCAAAATTTCTGTTGCATCTGAAAGTAGAAACTCGCCCGATTACAACGGTCTGAGTAGTTTTCCCCTAGGCCGTTCTAGTTATTCGTTTCGAGCATCAGAACTGCGAAAATTTTGAGTTTTTCAAGCGTTTCTTACCTCAAAACTGCCATATCTCGCGATCGGATTGACCAATCCGCAAAATTTCAGTTGCATCTGAAAGTAGAAACTGGCCCGATTACAACGGTATGAGTAGTTTTCCCCTAGGCCGTTCTAGTTATTCGTTTCGAGCATCAGAACTGCGAAAATTTTGAGTTTTTCAAGCGTTCCTTACCTCAAAACTGCCATATCTCGCGAACGGATTGAGCAATCCGCAAAATTTCTGTTGCATCTGAAAGTAGAAACTCGCCCGATTACAACGGTCTGAGTAGTTTTCCCCTAGGCCGTTCTAGTTATTCGTTTCGAGCATCAGAACTGCGAAAATTTTGAGTTTTTCAAGCGTTTCTTACCTCAAAACTGCCATATCTCGCGATCGGATTGACCAATCCGCAAAATTTCAGTTGCATCTGAAAGTAGAAACTGGCCCGATTACAACGGTATGAGTAATTTTCCCCTAGGCCGTTCTAGTTATTCGTTTCGAGCATCAGAACTGCGAAAATTTTGAGTTTTTCAAGCGTTTCTTACCTCAAAACTGCCATATCTCGCGATCGGAATGACCAATCCACAAAATTTCTGTTGCATCTGAAAGTAGAAACTCGCCCGATTACAACGGTCTGAGTAGTTTTCCCCTAGGCCGTTCTAGTTATTCGTTTCGAGCATCAGAACTGCGAAAATTTTGTGTTTTTCAAGCGTTTCTTACCTCAAAACTGCCATATCTCGCGATCGGATTGACCAATACGCAAAATTTCAGTTGCATCTGAAAGTAGAAACTGGCCCGATTACAACGGTATGAGTAGTTTTCCCCTAGGCCGTTCTAGTTATTCGTTTCGAGCATCAGAACTGCGAAAATTTTGAGTTTTTCAAGCGTTCCTTACCTCAAAACTGCCATATCTCGCGAACGGATTGAGCAATCCGCAAAATTTCAGTTGCATCTGAAAGTAGAAACTGGCCCGATTACAACGGTATGAGTAGTTTTCCCCTAGGCCGTTCTAGTTATTCGTTTCGAGCATCAGAACTGCGAAAATTTTGAGTTTTTCAAGCGTTTCTTACATCAAAACTGCCATATCTCGCGAACGGATTGAGCAATCCGCAAAATTTCTGTTGCATCTGAAAGTAGAAACTCGCCCGATTACAACGGTCTGAGTAGTTTTCCCCTAGGCCGTTCTAGTTATTCGTTTCGAGCATCAGAACTGCGAAAATTTTGAGTTCTTCAAGCGTTTCTTACCTCAAAACTGCCATATCTCGCGATCGGATTGAGCAATCCGCAAAATTTCTGTTGCATCTGAAAGTAGAAAGTCGCCCGATTACAACGGTCTGAGTAGTTTTCCCCTAGGCCGTTCTAGTCATTCGTTTCGAGCATCAGAACTGCGAAAATTTTGAGTTTTTCAAGCGTTTCTTACCTCAAAACTGCCATATCTCGCGAACGGATTGACCAATCCGCAAAATTTCTGTTGCATCTGAAAGTAGAAACTCGCCCGATTACATCGGTCTGAGTAGTTTTCCCCTAGGCCGTTCTAGTCATTCGTTTCGAGCATCAGAACTGCGTAAATTTTGAGTTTTTCAAGCGTTTCTTACCTGAAAACTGCCATATATCGCGAACGGATTGAGCAATCCGCAAAATTTCTGTTGCATCTGAAAGTAGAAACTCGCCCGATTACAACGGTCTGAGTAGTTTTCCCCTAGGCCGTTCTAGTTATTCGTTTCGAGCATCAGAACTGCGAAAATTTTGAGTTTTTCAAGCGTTTCTTACCTCAAAACTGCCATATCTCGCGATCGGATTGACCAATCCGCAAAATTTCAGTTGCATCTGAAAGTAGAAACTGGCCCGATTACAACGGTATGAGTAGTTTTCCCCTAGGCCGTTCTAGTTATTCGTTTCGAGCATCAGAACTGCGAAAATTTTGAGTTTTTCAAGCGTTCCTTACCTCAAAACTGCCATATCTCGCGAACGGATTGAGCAATCCGCAAAATTTCTGTTGCATCTGAAAGTAGAAACTCGCCCGATTACAACGGTCTGAGTAGTTTTCCCCTAGGCCGTTCTAGTTATTCGTTTCGAGCATCAGAACTGCGAAAATTTTGAGTTTTTCAAGCGTTTCTTACCTCAAAACTGCCATATCTCGCGATCGGATTGACCAATCCGCAAAATTTCAGTTGCATCTGAAAGTAGAAACTGGCCCGATTACAACGGTATGAGTAATTTTCCCCTAGGCCGTTCTAGTTATTCGTTTCGAGCATCAGAACTGCGAAAATTTTGAGTTTTTCAAGCGTTTCTTACCTCAAAACTGCCATATCTCGCGATCGGAATGACCAATCCACAAAATTTCTGTTGCATCTGAAAGTAGAAACTCGCCCGATTACAACGGTCTGAGTAGTTTTCCCCTAGGCCGTTCTAGTTATTCGTTTCGAGCATCAGAACTGCGAAAATTTTGTGTTTTTCAAGCGTTTCTTACCTCAAAACTGCCATATCTCGCGATCGGATTGACCAATACGCAAAATTTCAGTTGCATCTGAAAGTAGAAACTGGCCCGATTACAACGGTATGAGTAGTTTTCCCCTAGGCCGTTCTAGTTATTCGTTTCGAGCATCAGAACTGCGAAAATTTTGAGTTTTTCAAGCGTTCCTTACCTCAAAACTGCCATATCTCGCGAACGGATTGAGCAATCCGCAAAATTTCAGTTGCATCTGAAAGTAGAAACTGGCCCGATTACAACGGTATGAGTAGTTTTCCCCTAGGCCGTTCTAGTTATTCGTTTCGAGCATCAGAACTGCGAAAATTTTGAGTTTTTCAAGCGTTTCTTACATCAAAACTGCCATATCTCGCGAACGGATTGAGCAATCCGCAAAATTTCTGTTGCATCTGAAAGTAGAAACTCGCCCGATTACAACGGTCTGAGTAGTTTTCCCCTAGGCCGTTCTAGTTATTCGTTTCGAGCATCAGAACTGCGAAAATTTTGAGTTCTTCAAGCGTTTCTTACCTCAAAACTGCCATATCTCGCGATCGGATTGAGCAATCCGCAAAATTTCTGTTGCATCTGAAAGTAGAAACTCGCCCGATTACAACGGTCTGAGTAGTTTTCCCCTAGGCCGTTCTAGTCATTCGTTTCGAGCATCAGAACTGCGAAAATTTTGAGTTTTTCAAGCGTTTCTTACCTCAAAACTGCCATATCTCGCGAACGGATTGACCAATCCGCAAAATTTCTGTTGCATCTGAAAGTAGAAACTCGCCCGATTACATCGGTCTGAGTAGTTTTCCCCTAGGCCGTTCTAGTCATTCGTTTCGAGCATCAGAACTGCGTAAATTTTGAGTTTTTCAAGCGTTTCTTACCTGAAAACTGCCATATATCGCGAACGGATTGAGCAATCCGCAAAATTTCTGTTGCATCTGAAAGTAGAAACTCGCCCGATTACAACGGTCTGAGTAGTTTTCCCCTAGGCCGTTCTAGTTATTCGTTTCGAGCATCAGAACTGCGAAAATTTTGAGTTTTTCAAGCGTTTCTTACCTCAAAACTGCCATATCTCGCGATCGGATTGACCAATCCGCAAAATTTCAGTTGCATCTGAAAGTAGAAACTGGCCCGATTACAACGGTATGAGTAGTTTTCCCCTAGGCCGTTCTAGTTATTCGTTTCGAGCATCAGAACTGCGAAAATTTTGAGTTTTTCAAGCGTTCCTTACCTCAAAACTGCCATATCTCGCGAACGGATTGAGCAATCCGCAAAATTTCAGTTGCATCTGAAAGTAGAAACTGGCCCGATTACAACGGTATGAGTAGTTTTCCCCTAGGCCGTTCTAGTTATTCGTTTCGAGCATCAGAACTGCGAAAATTTTGAGTTTTTCAAGCGTTTCTTACATCAAAACTGCCATATCTCGCGAACGGATTGAGCAATCCGCAAAATTTCTGTTGCATCTGAAAGTAGAAACTCGCCCGATTACAACGGTCTGAGTAGTTTTCCCCTAGGCCGTTCTAGTTATTCGTTTCGAGCATCAGAACTGCGAAAATTTTGAGTTTTTCAAGCGTTTCTTACCTCAAAACTGCCATATCTCGCGATCGGATTGAGCAATCCGCAAAATTTCTGTTGCATCTGAAAGTAGAAACTCGCCCGATTACAACGGTATGAGTAGTTTTCCCCTAGGCCGTTCTAGTTATTCGTTTCGAGCATCAGAACTGCGAAAATTTTGAGTTTTTCAAGCGTTTCTTACATCAAAACTGCCATATCTCGCGAACGGATTGAGCAATCCGCAAAATTTCTGTTGCATCTGAAAGTAGAAACTCGCCCGATTACAACGGTCTGAGTAGTTTTCCCCTAGGCCGTTCTAGTTATTCGTTTCGAGCATCAGAACTGCGAAAATTTTGAGTTCTTCAAGCGTTTCTTACCTCAAAACTGCCATATCTCGCGATCGGATTGAGCAATCCGCAAAATTTCTGTTGCATCTGAAAGTAGAAACTCGCCCGATTACAACGGTCTGAGTAGTTTTCCCCTAGGCCGTTCTAGTCATTCGTTTCGAGCATCAGAACTGCGAAAATTTTGAGTTTTTCAAGCGTTTCTTACCTCAAAACTGCCATATCTCGCGAACGGATTGACCAATCCGCAAAATTTCTGTTGCATCTGAAAGTAGAAACTCGCCCGATTACATCGGTCTGAGTAGTTTTCCCCTAGGCCGTTCTAGTCATTCGTTTCGAGCATCAGAACTGCGTAAATTTTGAGTTTTTCAAGCGTTTCTTACCTGAAAACTGCCATATATCGCGAACGGATTGAGCAATCCGCAAAATTTCTGTTGCATCTGAAAGTAGAAACTCGCCCGATTACAACGGTCTGAGTAGTTTTCCCCTAGGCCGTTCTAGTTATTCGTTTCGAGCATCAGAACTGCGAAAATTTTGAGTTTTTCAAGCGTTTCTTACCTGAAAACTGCCATATATCGCGAACGGATTGAGCAATCCGCAAAATTTCTGTTGCATCTGAAAGTAGAAACTCGCCCGATTACAACGGTCTGAGTAGTTTTCCCCTAGGCCGTTCTAGTTATTCGTTTCGAGCATCAGAACTGCGAAAATTTTGAGTTTTTCAAGCGTTTCTTACCTCAAAACTGCCATATCTCGCGATCGGATTGACCAATCCGCAAAATTTCAGTTGCATCTGAAAGTAGAAACTGGCCCGATTACAACGGTATGAGTAGTTTTCCCCTAGGCCGTTCTAGTTATTCGTTTCGAGCATCAGAACTGCGAAAATTTTGAGTTTTTCAAGCGTTCCTTACCTCAAAACTGCCATATCTCGCGATCGGATTGAGCAATCCGCAAAATTTCTGTTGCATCTGAAAGTAGAAACTCGCCCGATTACAACGGTCTGAGTAGTTTTCCCCTAGGCCGTTCTAGTTATTCGTTTCGAGCATCAGAACTGCGAAAATTTTGAGTTTTTCAAGCGTTTCTTACCTCAAAACTGCCATATCTCGCGATCGGATTGAGCAATCCGCAAAATTTCTGTTGCATCTGAAAGTAGAAACTCGCCCGATTACAACGGTCTGAGTAGTTTTCCCCTAGGCCGTTCTAGTCATTCGTTTCGAGCATCAGAACTGCGAAAATTTTGAGTTTTTCAAGCGTTTCTTACCTCAAAACTGCCATATCTCGCGAACGGATTGACCAATCCGCAAAATTTCTGTTGCATCTGAAAGTAGAAACTCGCCCGATTACATCGGTCTGAGTAGTTTTCCCCTAGGCCGTTCTAGTCATTCGTTTCGAGCATCAGAACTGCGTAAATTTTGAGTTTTTCAAGCGTTTCTTACCTGAAAACTGCCATATATCGCGAACGGATTGAGCAATCCGCAAAATTTCTGTTGCATCTGAAAGTAGAAACTCGCCCGATTACAACGGTCTGAGTAGTTTTCCCCTAGGCCGTTCTAGTTATTCGTTTCGAGCATCAGAACTGCGAAAATTTTGAGTTTTTCAAGCGTTTCTTACCTCAAAACTGCCATATCTCGCGATCGGATTGACCAATCCGCAAAATTTCAGTTGCATCTGAAAGTAGAAACTGGCCCGATTACAACGGTATGAGTAGTTTTCCCCTAGGCCGTTCTAGTTATTCGTTTCGAGCATCAGAACTGCGAAAATTTTGAGTTTTTCAAGCGTTTCTTACCTCAAAACTGCCATATCTCGCGAACGGATTGAGCAATCCGCAAAATTTCTGTTGCATCTGAAAGTAGAAACTCGCCCGATTACAACGGTCTGAGTAGTTTTCCCCTAGGCCGTTCTAGTCATTCGTTTCGAGCATCAGAACTGCGTAAATTTTGAGTTTTTCAAGCGTTTCTTACCTGAAAACTGCCATATCTCGCGAACGGATTGACCAATCCGCAAAGTTTCTGTTGCATCTGAAAGTAGAAACTCGCCCGATTACAACGGTCTGAGTAGTTTTCCCCTAGGCCGTTCTAGTCATTCGTTTCGAGCATCAGAACTGCGTAAATTTTGAGTTTTTCAAGCGTCTCTTACATAAAAACTGCCATATCTCGCGAACGGATTGACCAATCCGCAAAGTTTCAGTTGCATCTGAAAGTAGAAGCTCGCCCGATTACAACGGTCTGAGTAGTTTTCCCCTAGGCCGTTCTAGTTATTCGTTTCGAGCATCAGAACTGCGAAAATTTTGAGTTTTTCAAGCGTTTCTTACCTCAAAACTGCCATATCTCGCGAACGGATTGAGCAATCCGCAAAATTTCTGTTGCATCTGAAAGTAGAAACTCGCCCGATTACAACGGTCTAAGTAGTTTTCCCCTAGGCCGTTCTAGTTATTCGTTTCGAGCATCAGAACTGCGTAAATTTTGAGTTTTTCAAGCGTTTCTTACCTGAAGACTGCCATATATCGCGAACGGATTGAGCAATCCGCAAAATTTCTGTTGCATCTGAAAGTAGAAACTCGCCCGATTACAACGGTCTGAGTAGTTTTCCCCTAGGCCGTTCTAGTCATTCGTTTCGAGCATCAGAACTGCTTAAATTTTGAGTTTTTCGAGCGTTTCTTACCTGAAAACTGCCATATCTCGCGAACGGATTGAGCAATCCGCAAAATTTCTGTTGCATCTGAAAGTAGAAACTCGCCCGATTACAACGGTCTCAGTAGTTTTCCCCTAGGCCGTTCTAGTTATTCGTTTCGAGCATCAGAACTGCGAAAATTTTGAGTTTTTCAAGCGTTTCTTACCTCAAAACTGCCATATCTCGCGAACGGATTGAGCAATCCGCAAAATTTCTGTTGCATCTGAAAGTAGAAACTCGCCCGATTACAACGGTCTGAGTAGTTTTCCCCTAGGCCGTTCTAGTCATTCGTTTCGAGCATCAGAACTGCGTAAATTTTGAGTTTTTCAAGCGTTTCTTACCTGAAAACTGCCATATCTCGCGAACGGATTGACCAATCCGCAAAGTTTCTGTTGCATCTGAAAGTAGAAACTCGCCCGATTACAACGGTCTGAGTAGTTTTCCCCTAGGCCGTTCTAGTCATTCGTTTCGAGCATCAGAACTGCGTAAATTTTGAGTTTTTCAAGCGTCTCTTACATAAAAACTGCCATATCTCGCGAACGGATTGACCAATCCGCAAAGTTTCAGTTGCATCTGAAAGTAGAAGCTCGCCCGATTACAACGGTCTGAGTAGTTTTCCCCTAGGCCGTTCTAGTTATTCGTTTCGAGCATCAGAACTGCGAAAATTTTGAGTTTTTCAAGCGTTTCTTACCTCAAAACTGCCATATCTCGCGAACGGATTGAGCAATCCGCAAAATTTCTGTTGCATCTGAAAGTAGAAACTCGCCCGATTACAACGGTCTAAGTAGTTTTCCCCTAGGCCGTTCTAGTTATTCGTTTCGAGCATCAGAACTGCGTAAATTTTGAGTTTTTCAAGCGTTTCTTACCTGAAGACTGCCATATATCGCGAACGGATTGAGCAATCCGCAAAATTTCTGTTGCATCTGAAAGTAGAAACTCGCCCGATTACAACGGTCTGAGTAGTTTTCCCCTAGGCCGTTCTAGTCATTCGTTTCGAGCATCAGAACTGCTTAAATTTTGAGTTTTTCGAGCGTTTCTTACCTGAAAACTGCCATATCTCGCGAACGGATTGAGCAATCCGCAAAATTTCTGTTGCATCTGAAAGTAGAAACTCGCCCGATTACAACGGTCTCAGTAGTTTTCCCCTAGGCCGTTCTAGTTATTCGTTTCGAGCATCAGAACTGCGAAAATTTTGAGTTTTTCAAGCGTTTCTTACCTCGAAACTGCCATATCTCGCGACCGGATTGAGCAATCCGCAAAATTTCGGTTGCATCTGAAAGTAGAAACTCGCCCGATTACAACGGTCTGAGTAGTTTTCCCCTAGGCCGTTCTAGTTATTCGTTTCGAGCATCAGAACTGCGAAAATTTTGAGTTTTTCAAGCGTTTCTTACCTCAAAACTGCCATATCTCGCGATCGGATTGACCAATCCGCAAAATTTCAGTTGCATCTGAAAGTAGAAACTGGCCCGATTACAACGGTATGAGTAGTTTTCCCCTAGGCCGTTCTAGTTATTCGTTTCGAGCATCAGAACTGCGAAAATTTTGAGTTTTTCAAGCGTTTCTTACCTCAAAACTGCCATATCTCGCGAACGGATTGAGCAATCCGCAAAATTTCTGTTGCATCTCAAAGTAGAAACTCGCCCGATTACAACGGTCTGAGTAGTTTTCCCCTAGGCCGTTCTAGTTAATCGTTTCGAGCATCAGAACTGCGAAAATTTTGAGTTCTTCAAGCGTTTCTTACCTCAAAACTGCCATATCTCGCGAACGGACTGACCAATCCGCAAAATTTCGGTTGCATCTGAAAGTAGAAACTCGCCCGATTACAACGGTCTGAGTAGTTTTCCCCTAGGCCGTTCTAGTCATTCGTTTCGAGCATCAGAACTGCGTAAATTTTGAGTTTTTCAAGCGTTTCTTACCTGAAAACTGCCATATATCGCGAACGGATTGAGCAATCCGCAAAATTTCTGTTCCATCTGAAAGTAGAAACTCGCCCGATTACAACGGTCTGAGTAGTTTTGCCCTAGGCCGGTCTAGTTATTCGTTTCGAGCATCAGAACTGCGAAAATTTTGAGTTTTTCAAGCGTTTCTTACCTCAAAACTGCCATATCTCGCGATCGGATTGACCAATCCGCAAAATTTCAGTTGCATCTGAAAGTAGAAACTGGCCCGATTACAACGGTATGAGTAGTTTTCCCCTAGGCCGTTCTAGTTATTCGTTTCGAGCATCAGAACTGCGAAAATTTTGAGTTTTTCAAGCGTTTCTTACCTCAAAACTGCCATATCTCGCGAACGGATTGAGCAATCCGCAAAATTTCTGTTGCATCTGAAAGTAGAAACTCGCCCGATTACAACGGTCTGAGTAGTTTTCCCCTAGGCCGTTCTAGTTAATCGTTTCGAGCATCAGAACTGCGAAAATTTTGAGTTTTTCAAGCGTTTCTTACCTCAAAACTGCCATATCTCGCGAACGGATTGACCAATCCGCAAAATTTCGGTTGCATCTGAAAGTAGAAACTCGCCCGATTACAACGGTCTGAGTAGTTTTCCCCTAGGCCGTTCTAGTCATTCGTTTCGAGCATCAGAACTGCGTAAATTTTGAGTTTTTCAAGCGTTTCTTACCTGAAAACTGCCATATATCGCGAACGGATTGAGCAATCCGCAAAATTTCTGTTGCATCTGAAAGTAGAAACTCGCCCGATTACAACGGTCTGAGTAGTTTTCCCCTAGGCCGTTCTAGTTATTCGTTTCGAGCATCAGAACTGCGAAAATTTTGAGTTTTTCAAGCGTTTCTTACCTCAAAACTGCCATATCTCGCGATCGGATTGACCAATCCGCAAAATTTCAGTTGCATCTGAAAGTAGAAACTGGCCCGATTACAACGGTATGAGTAGTTTTCCCCTAGGCCGTTCTAGTCATTCGTTTCGAGCATCAGAACTGCGAAAATTTTGAGTTTTTCAAGCGTTTCTTACCTCAAAACTGCCATATCTCGCGAACGGATTGAGCAATCCGCAAAATTTCTGTTGCATCTGAAAGTAGAAACTCGCCCGATTACAACGGTCTGAGTAGTTTTCCCCTAGGCCGTTCTAGTTAATCGTTTCGAGCATCAGAACTGCGAAAATTTTGAGTTTTTCAAGCGTTTCTTACCTCAAAACTGCCATATCTCGCGATCGGATTGACCAATCCGCAAAATTTCAGTTGCATCTGAAAGTAGAAACTGGCCCGATTACAACGGTATGAGTAGTTTTCCCTAGGCCGTTCTAGTTATTCGTTTCGAGCATCAGAACTGCGAAAATTTTGAGTTTTTCAAGCGTTTCTTACCTCAAAACTGCCATATCTCGCGAACGGATTGAGCAATCCGCAAAATTTCTGTTGCATCTCAAAGTAGAAACTCGCCCGATTACAACGGTCTGAGTAGTTTTCCCCTAGGCCGTTCTAGTTAATCGTTTCGAGCATCAGAACTGCGAAAATTTTGAGTTCTTCAAGCGTTTCTTACCTCAAAACTGCCATATCTCGCGAACGGACTGACCAATCCGCAAAATTTCGGTTGCATCTGAAAGTAGAAACTCGCCCGATTACAACGGTCTGAGTAGTTTTCCCCTAGGCCGTTCTAGTCATTCGTTTCGAGCATCAGAACTGCGTAAATTTTGAGTTTTTCAAGCGTTTCTTACCTGAAAACTGCCATATATCGCGAACGGATTGAGCAATCCGCAAAATTTCTGTTCCATCTGAAAGTAGAAACTCGCCCGATTACAACGGTCTGAGTAGTTTTGCCCTAGGCCGGTCTAGTTATTCGTTTCGAGCATCAGAACTGCGAAAATTTTGAGTTTTTCAAGCGTTTCTTACCTCAAAACTGCCATATCTCGCGATCGGATTGACCAATCCGCAAAATTTCAGTTGCATCTGAAAGTAGAAACTGGCCCGATACAACGGTATGAGTAGTTTTCCCCTAGGCCGTTCTAGTTATTCGTTTCGAGCATCAGAACTGCGAAAATTTTGAGTTTTTCAAGCGTTTCTTACCTCAAAACTGCCATATCTCGCGAACGGATTGAGCAATCCGCAAAATTTCTGTTGCATCTGAAAGTAGAAACTCGCCCGATTACAACGGTCTGAGTAGTTTTCCCCTAGGCCGTTCTAGTTAATCGTTTCGAGCATCAGAACTGCGAAAATTTTGAGTTTTTCAAGCGTTTCTTACCTCAAAACTGCCATATCTCGCGAACGGATTGACCAATCCGCAAAATTTCGGTTGCATCTGAAAGTAGAAACTCGCCCGATTACAACGGTCTGAGTAGTTTTCCTCTAGGCCGTTCTAGTCATTCGTTTCGAGCATCAGAACTGCGTAAATTTTGAGTTTTTCAAGCGTTTCTTACCTGAAAACTGCCATATATCGCGAACGGATTGAGCAATCCGCAAAATTTCTGTTGCATCTGAAAGTAGAAACTCGCCCGATTACAACGGTCTGAGTAGTTTTCCCCTAGGCCGTTCTAGTTATTCGTTTCGAGCATCAGAACTGCGAAAATTTTGAGTTTTTCAAGCGTTTCTTACCTCAAAACTGCCATATCTCGCGATCGGATTGACCAATCCGCAAAATTTCAGTTGCATCTGAAAGTAGAAACTGGCCCGATTACAACGGTATGAGTAATTTTCCCCTAGGCCGTTCTAGTTATTCGTTTCGAGCATCAGAACTGCGAAAATTTTGAGTTTTTCAAGCGTTTCTTACCTCAAAACTGCCATATCTCGCGAACGGATTGCCCAATCCGCAAAATTTCTGTTGCATCTGAAAGTAGAAACTCGCCCGATTACAACGGTCTGAGTAGTTTTCCCTAGGCCGTTCTAGTCATTCGTTTCGAGCATCAGAACTGCGTAAATTTTGAGTTTTTCAAGCGTTTCTTACCTGAAAACTGCCATATATCGCGAACGGATTGAGCAATCCGCAAAATTTCTGTTGCATCTGAAAGTAGAAACTCGCCCGATTACAACGGTCTGAGTAGTTTTCCCCTAGGCCGTTCTAGTTATTCGTTTCGAGCATCAGAACTGCGAAAATTTTGAGTTTTTCAAGCGTTTCTTACCTCAAAACTGCCATATCTCGCGATCGGATTGACCAATCCGCAAAATTTCAGTTGCATCTGAAAGTAGAAACTGGCCCGATTACAACGGTATGAGTAGTTTTCCCCTAGGCCGTTCTAGTCATTCGTTTCGAGCATCAGAACTGCGAAAATTTTGAGTTTTTCAAGCGTTTCTTACCTCAAAACTGCCATATCTCGCGAACGGATTGAGCAATCCGCAAAATTTCTGTTGCATCTGAAAGTAGAAACTCGCCCGATTACAACGGTCTGAGTAGTTTTCCCCTAGGCCGTTCTAGTTAATCGTTTCGAGCATCAGAACTGCGAAAATTTTGAGTTTTTCAAGCGTTTCTTACCTCAAAACTGCCATATCTCGCGATCGGATTGACCAATCCGCAAAATTTCAGTTGCATCTGAAAGTAGAAACTGGCCCGATTACAACGGTATGAGTAATTTTCCCCTAGGCCGTTCTAGTTATTCGTTTCGAGCATCAGAACTGCGAAAATTTTGAGTTTTTCAAGCGTTTCTTACCTCAAAACTGCCATATCTCGCGAACGGATTGCCCAATCCGCAAAATTTCTGTTGCATCTGAAAGTAGAAACTCGCCCGATTACAACGGTCTGAGTAGTTTTCCCCTAGGCCGTTCTAGTCATTCGTTTCGAGCATCAGAACTGCGTAAATTTTGAGTTTTTCAAGCGTTTCTTACCTGAAAACTGCCATATATCGCGAACGGATTGAGCAATCCGCAAAATTTCTGTTGCATCTGAAAGTAGAAACTCGCCCGATTACAACGGTCTGAGTAGTTTTCCCCTAGGCCGTTCTAGTTATTCGTTTCGAGCATCAGAACTGCGAAAATTTGAGTTTTTCAAGCGTTTCTTACCTCAAAACTGCCATATCTCGCGATCGGATTGACCAATCCGCAAAATTTCAGTTGCATCTGAAAGTAGAAACTGGCCCGATTACAACGGTATGAGTAGTTTTCCCCTAGGCCGTTCTAGTCATTCGTTTCGAGCATCAGAACTGCGTAAATTTTGAGTTTTTCAAGCGTTTCTTACCTGAAAACTGCCATATATCGCGAACGGATTGAGCAATCCGCAAAATTTCTGTTGCATCTGAAAGTAGAAACTCGCCCGATTACAACGGTCTGAGTAGTTTTCCCCTAGGCCGTTCTAGTTATTCGTTTCGAGCATCAGAACTGCGAAAATTTTGAGTTTTTCAAGCGTTTCTTACCTCAAAACTGCCATATCTCGCGATCGGATTGACCAATCCGCAAAATTTCAGTTGCATCTGAAAGTAGAAACTGGCCCGATTACAACGGCATGAGTAATTTTCCCCTAGGCCGTTCTAGTTATTCGTTTCGAGCATCAGAACTGCGACAATTTTGAGTTTTTCAAGCGTTTCTTACCTCAAAACTGCCATATCTCGCGAACGGATTGCCCAATCCGCAAAATTTCTGTTGCATCTGAAAGTAGAAACTCGCCCGATTACAACGGTCTGAGTAGTTTTCCCCTAGGCCGTTCTAGTCATTCGTTTCGAGCATCAGAACTGCGTAAATTTTGAGTTTTTCAAGCGTTTCTTACCTGAAAACTGCCATATATCGCGAACGGATTGAGCAATCCGCAAAATTTCTGTTGCATCTGAAAGTAGAAACTCGCCCGATTACAACGGTCTGAGTAGTTTTCCCCTAGGCCGTTCTAGTTATTCGTTTCGAGCATCAGAACTGCGAAAATTTTGAGTTTTTCAAGCGTTTCTTACCTCAAAACTGCCATATCTCGCGAACGGATTGAGCAATCCGCAAAATTTCTGTTGCATCTGAAAGTAGAAACTCGCCCGATTACAACGGTCTGAGTAGTTTTCCCCTAGGCCGTTCTAGTTAATCGTTTCGAGCATCAGAACTGCGAAAATTTTGAGTTTTTCAAGCGTTTCTTACCTCAAAACTGCCATATCTCGCGAACGGATTGACCAATCCGCAAAATTTCGGTTGCATCTGAAAGTAGAAACTCGCCCGATTACAACGGTCTGAGTAGTTTTCCCCTAGGCCGTTCTAGTCATTCGTTTCGAGCATCAGAACTGCGTAAATTTTGAGTTTTTCAAGCGTTTCTTACCTCAAAACTGCCATATCTCGCGAACGGATTGCCCAATCCGCAAAATTTCTGTTGCATCTGAAAGTAGAAACTCGCCCGATTACAACGGTCTGAGTAGTTTTCCCCTAGGCCGTTCTAGTTATTCGTTTCGAGCATCAGAACTGCGTAAATTTTGAGTTTTTCAAGCGTTTCTTACCTGAAAACTGCCATATATCGCGAACGGATTGAGCAATCCGCAAAATTTCTGTTGCATCTGAAAGTAGAAACTCGCCCGATTACAACGATCTGAGTAGTTTTCCCCTAGGCCGTTCTAGTTATTCGTTTCGAGCATCAGAACTGCGAAAATTTTGAGTTTTTCAAGCGTTTCTTACCTCAAAACTGCCATATCTCGCGATCGGATTGACCAATCCGCAAAATTTCAGTTGCATCTGAAAGTAGAAACTGGCCCGATTACAACGGTATGAGTAGTTTTCCCCTAGGCCGTTCTAGTCATTCGTTTCGAGCATCAGAACTGCGAAAATTTTGAGTTTTTCAAGCGTTTCTTACCTCAAAACTGCCATATCTCGCGAACGGATTGAGCAATCCGCAAAATTTCTGTTGCATCTGAAAGTAGAAACTCGCCCGATTACAAAGGTCTGAGTAGTTTTCCCCTAGGCCGTTCTAGTTAATCGTTTCGAGCATCAGAACTGCGAAAATTTTGAGTTTTTCAAGCGTTTCTTACCTCAAAACTGCCATATCTCGCGAACGGATTGACCAATCCGCAAAATTTCGGTTGCATCTGAAAGTAGAAACTCGCCCGATTACAACGGTCTGAGTAGTTTTCCCCTAGGCCGTTCTAGTCATTCGTTTCGAGCATCAGAACTGCGTAAATTTTGAGTTTTTCAAGCGTTTCTTACCTGAAAACTGCCATATATCGCGAACGGATTGAGCAATCCGCAAAATTTCTGTTGCATCTGAAAGTAGAAACTCGCCCGATTACAACGGTCTGAGTAGTTTTCCCCTAGGCCGTTCTAGTTATTCGTTTCGAGCATCAGAACTGCGAAAATTTTGAGTTTTTCAAGCGTTTCTTACCTCAAAACTGCCATATCTCGCGATCGGATTGACCAATCCGCAAAATTTCAGTTGCATCTGAAAGTAGAAACTGGCCCGATTACAACGGCATGAGTAATTTTCCCCTAGGCCGTTCTAGTTATTCGTTTCGAGCATCAGAACTGCGAAAATTTTGAGTTTTTCAAGCGTTTCTTACCTCAAAACTGCCATATCTCGCGAACGGATTGCCCAATCCGCAAAATTTCTGTTGCATCTGAAAGTAGAAACTCGCCCGATTACAACGGTCTGAGTAGTTTTCCCCTAGGCCGTTCTAGTCATTCGTTTCGAGCATCAGAACTGCGTAAATTTTGAGTTTTTCAAGCGTTTCTTACCTGAAAACTGCCATATATCGCGAACGGATTGAGCAATCCGCAAAATTTCTGTTGCATCTGAAAGTAGAAACTCGCCCGATTACAACGGTCTGAGTAGTTTTCCCCTAGGCCGTTCTAGTTATTCGTTTCGAGCATCAGAACTGCGAAAATTTTGAGTTTTTCAAGCGTTTCTTACCTCAAAACTGCCATATCTCGCGATCGGATTGACCAATCCGCAAAATTTCAGTTGCATCTGAAAGTAGAAACTGGCCCGATTACAACGGTATGAGTAGTTTTCCCCTAGGCCGTTCTAGTTATTCGTTTCGAGCATCAGAACTGCGAAAATTTTGAGTTTTTCAAGCGTTCCTTACCTCAAAACTGCCATATCTCGCGAACGGATTGAGCAATCCGCAAAATTTCAGTTGCATCTGAAAGTAGAAACTGGCCCGATTACAACGGTATGAGTAGTTTTCCCCTAGGCCGTTCTAGTTATTCGTTTCGAGCATCAGAACTGCGAAAATTTTGAGTTTTTCAAGCGTTGCTTACATCAAAACTGCCATATCTCGCGAACGGATTGAGCAATCCGCAAAATTTCTGTTGCATCTGAAAGTAGAAACTCGCCCGATTACAACGGTCTGAGTAGTTTTCCCCTAGGCCGTTCTAGTTATTCGTTTCGAGCATCAGAACTGCGAAAATTTTGAGTTTTTCAAGCGTTTCTTACCTCAAAACTGCCATATCTCGCGATCGGATTGAGCAATCCGCAAAATTTCTGTTGCATCTGAAAGTAGAAACTCGCCCGATTACAACGGTCTGAGTAGTTTTCCCCTAGGCCGTTCTAGTCATTCGTTTCGAGCATCAGAACTGCGAAAATTTTGAGTTTTTCAAGCGTTTCTTACCTCAAAACTGCCATATCTCGCGAACGGATTGACCAATCCGCAAAATTTCTGTTGCATCTGAAAGTAGAAACTCGCCCGATTACATAGGTCTGAGTAGTTTTCCCCTAGGCCGTTCTAGTCATTCGTTTCGAGCATCAGAACTGCGTAAATTTTGAGTTTTTCAAGCGTTTCTTACCTGAAAACTGCCATATATCGCGAACGGATTGAGCAATCCGCAAAATTTCTGTTGCATCTGAAAGTAGAAACTCGCCCGATTACAACGGTCTGAGTAGTTTTCCCCTAGGCCGTTCTAGTTATTCGTTTCGAGCATCAGAACTGCGAAAATTTTGAGTTTTTCAAGCGTTTCTTACCTCAAAACTGCCATATCTCGCGATCGGATTGACCAATCCGCAAAATTTCAGTTGCATCTGAAAGTAGAAACTGGCCCGATTACAACGGTATGAGTAGTTTTCCCCTAGGCCGTTCTAGTTATTCGTTTCGAGCATCAGAACTGCGAAAATTTTGAGTTTTTCAAGCGTTCCTTACCTCAAAACTGCCATATCTCGCGAACGGATTGAGCAATCCGCAAAATTTCTGTTGCATCTGAAAGTAGAAACTCGCCCGATTACAACGGTCTGAGTAGTTTTCCCCTAGGCCGTTCTAGTTATTCGTTTCGAGCATCAGAACTGCGAAAATTTTGAGTTTTTCAAGCGTTTCTTACCTCAAAACTGCCATATCTCGCGATCGGATTGAGCAATCCGCAAAATTTCTGTTGCATCTGAAAGTAGAAACTCGCCCGATTACAACGGTCTGAGTAGTTTTCCCCTAGGCCGTTCTAGTCATTCGTTTCGAGCATCAGAACTGCGAAAATTTTGAGCTTTTCAAGCGTTTCTTACCTCAAAACTGCCATATCTCGCGAACGGATTGACCAATCTGCAAAATTTCTGTTGCATCTGAAAGTAGAAACTCGCCCGATTACATAGGTCTGAGTAGTTTTCCCCTAGGCCGTTCTAGTCATTCGTTTCGAGCATCAGAACTGCGTAAATTTTGAGTTTTTCGAGCGTTTCTTACCTGAAAACTGCCATATATCGCGAACGGATTGAGCAATCCGCAAAATTTCTGTTGCATCTGAAAGTAGAAACTCGCCCGATTACAACGGTCTGAGTAGTTTTCCCCTAGGCCGTTCTAGTTATTCGTTTCGAGCATCAGAACTGCGAAAATTTTGAGTTTTTCAAGCGTTTCTTACCTCAAAACTGCCATATCTCGCGATCGGATTGACCAATCCGCAAAATTTCAGTTGCATCTGAAAGCAGAAACTGGCCCGATTACAACGGTATGAGTAGTTTTCCCCTAGGCCGTTCTAGTTATTCGTTTCGAGCATCAGAACTGCGAAAATTTTGAGTTTTTCAAGCGTTTCTTACCTCAAAACTGCCATATCTCGCGATCGGATTGACCAATCCGCAAAATTTCAGTTGCATCTGAAAGCAGAAACTGGCCCGATTACAACGGTATGAGTAGTTTTCCCCTAGGCCGTTCTAGTCATTCGTTTCGAGCATCAGAACTGCGTAAATTTTGAGTTTTTCAAGCGTTTCTTACCTGAAAACTGCCATATATCGCGAACGGATTGAGCAATCCGCAAAATTTCTGTTGCATCTGAAAGTAGAAACTCGCCCGATTACAACGGTCTGAGTAGTTTTCCCCTAGGCCGTTCTAGTTATTCGTTTCGAGCATCAGAACTGCGAAAATTTTGAGTTTTTCAAGCGTTTCTTACCTCAAAACTGCCATATCTCGCGATCGGATTGACCAATCCGCAAAATTTCGGTTGCATCTGAAAGTAGAAACTGGCCCGATTACAACGGTATGAGTAGTTTTCCCCTAGGCCGTTCTAGTTATTCGTTTCGAGCATCAGAACTGCGAAAATTTTGAGTTTTTCAAGCGTTCCTTACCTCAAAACTGCCATATCTCGCGAACGGATTGAGCAATCCGCAAAATTTCAGTTGCATCTGAAAGTAGAAACTGGCCCGATTACAACGGTATGAGTAGTTTTCCCCTAGGCCGTTCTAGTTATTCGTTTCGAGCATCAGAACTGCGAAAATTTTGAGTTTTTCAAGCGTTGCTTACATCAAAACTGCCATATCTCGCGAACGGATTGAGCAATCCGCAAAATTTCTGTTGCATCTGAAAGTAGAAACTCGCCCGATTACAACGGTCTGAGTAGTTTTCCCCTAGGCCGTTCTAGTTATTCGTTTCGAGCATCAGAACTGCGAAAATTTTGAGTTTTTCAAGCGTTTCTTACCTCAAAACTGCCATATCTCGCGATCGGATTGAGCAATCCGCAAAATTTCTGTTGCATCTGAAAGTAGAAACTCGCCCGATTACAACGGTCTGAGTAGTTTTCCCCTAGGCCGTTCTAGTCATTCGTTTCGAGCATCAGAACTGCGAAAATTTTGAGTTTTTCAAGCGTTTCTTACCTCAAAACTGCCATATCTCGCGAACGGATTGACCAATCCGCAAAATTTCTGTTGCATCTGAAAGTAGAAACTCGCCCGATTACATAGGTCTGAGTAGTTTTCCCCTAGGCCGTTCTAGTCATTCGTTTCGAGCATCAGAACTGCGTAAATTTTGAGTTTTTCAAGCGTTTCTTACCTGAAAACTGCCATATATCGCGAACGGATTGAGCAATCCGCAAAATTTCTGTTGCATCTGAAAGTAGAAACTCGCCCGATTACAACGGTCTGAGTAGTTTTCCCCTAGGCCGTTCTAGTTATTCGTTTCGAGCATCAGAACTGCGAAAATTTTGAGTTTTTCAAGCGTTTCTTACCTCAAAACTGCCATATCTCGCGATCGGATTGACCAATCCGCAAAATTTCAGTTGCATCTGAAAGTAGAAACTGGCCCGATTACAACGGTATGAGTAGTTTTCCCCTAGGCCGTTCTAGTTATTCGTTTCGAGCATCAGAACTGCGAAAATTTTGAGTTTTTCAAGCGTTCCTTACCTCAAAACTGCCATATCTCGCGAACGGATTGTGCAATCCGCAAAATTTCTGTTGCATCTGAAAGTAGAAACTGGCCCGATTACAACGGTATGAGTAGTTT
Source organism: Ptiloglossa arizonensis (assembly GCF_051014685.1). Classification (NCBI taxonomy): domain Eukaryota; kingdom Metazoa; phylum Arthropoda; class Insecta; order Hymenoptera; family Colletidae; genus Ptiloglossa; species Ptiloglossa arizonensis. The sequence goes on along the minus strand of NW_027479280.1, from coordinate 139,599 downwards.
TCCCCTAGGCCGTTCTAGTTATTCGTTTCGAGCATCAGAACTGCGAAAATTTTGAGTTTTTCAAGCGTTGCTTACATCAAAACTGCCATATCTCGCGAACGGATTGAGCAATCCGCAAAATTTCTGTTGCATCTGAAAGTAGAAACTCGCCCGATTACAACGATCTGAGTAGTTTTCCCCTAGGCCGTTCTAGTTATTCGTTTCGAGCATCAGAACTGCGAAAATTTTGAGTTTTTCAAGCGTTTCTTACCTCAAAACTGCCATATCTCGCGAACGGATTGACCAATTCGCAAAATTTCAGTTGCATCTGAAAGTAGAAGCTTGCCCGAATACAACGGTCTGAGTAGTTTTCCCCTAGGCCGTTCTAGTTATTCGTTTCGAGCATCAGAACTGCGAAAATTTTGAGTTTTTCAAGCGTTTCTTACCTCAAAACTGCCATATCTCGCGATCGGATTGACCAATCCGCAAAATTTCAGTTGCATCTGAAAGTAGAAACTGGCCCGATTACAACGGTATGAGTAGTTTTCCCCTAGGCCGTTCTTGTTATTCGTTTCGAGCATCAGAACTGCGAAAATTTTGAGTTTTTCAAGCGTTCCTTACCTCAAAACTGCCATATCTCGCGAACGGATTGAGCAATCCGCAAAATTTCTGTTGCATCTGAAAGTAGAAACTCGCCCGATTACAACGGTCTGAGTAGTTTTCCCCTAGGCCGTTCTAGTCATTCGTTTCGAGCATCAGAACTGCGAAAATTTTGAGTTTTTCAAGCGTTCCTTACCTCAAAACTGCCATATCTCGCGAACGGATTGAGCAATCCGCAAAATTTCTGTTGCATCTGAAAGTAGAAACTCGCCCGATTACAACGGTCTGAGTAGTTTTCCCCTAGGCCGTTCTAGTTATTCGTTTCGAGCATCAGAACTGCGAAAATTTTGAGTTTTTCAAGCGTTTCTTACTTCAAAACTGCCATATCTCGCGATCGGATTGAGCAATCCGCAAAATTTCTGTTGCATCTGAAAGTAGAAACTCGCCCGATTACATAGGTCTGAGTAGTTTTCCCCTAGGCCGTTCTAGTCATTCGTTTCGAGCATCAGAACTGCGTAAATTTTGAGTTTTTCAAGCGTTTCTTACCTGAAAACTGCCATATATCGCGAACGGATTGAGCAATCCGCAAAATTTCTGTTGCATCTGAAAGTAGAAACTCGCCCGATTACAACGGTCTGAGTAGTTTTCCCCTAGGCCGTTCTAGTTATTCGTTTCGAGCATCAGAACTGCGAAAATTTTGAGTTTTTCAAGCGTTTCTTACCTCAAAACTGCCATATCTCGCGATCGGATTGACCAATCCGCAAAATTTCAGTTGCATCTGAAAGTAGAAACTGGCCCGATTACAACGGTATGAGTAGTTTTCCCCTAGGCCGTTCTAGTTATTCGTTTCGAGCATCAGAACTGCGAAAATTTTGAGTTTTTCAAGCGTTCCTTACCTCAAAACTGCCATATCTCGCGAACGGATTGAGCAATCCGCAAAATTTCTGTTGCATCTGAAAGTAGAAACTGGCCCGATTACAACGGTATGAGTAGTTTTCCCCTAGGCCGTTCTAGTTATTCGTTTCGAGCATCAGAACTGCGAAAATTTTGAGTTTTTCAAGCGTTGCTTACATCAAAACTGCCATATCTCGCGAACGGATTGAGCAATCCGCAAAATTTCTGTTGCATCTGAAAGTAGAAACTCGCCCGATTACAACGATCTGAGTAGTTTTCCCCTAGGCCGTTCTAGTTATTCGTTTCGAGCATCAGAACTGCGAAAATTTTGAGTTTTTCAAGCGTTTCTTACCTCAAAACTGCCATATCTCGCGAACGGATTGACCAATTCGCAAAATTTCAGTTGCATCTGAAAGTAGAAGCTTGCCCGAATACAACGGTCTGAGTAGTTTTCCCCTAGGCCGTTCTAGTTATTCGTTTCGAGCATCAGAACTGCGAAAATTTTGAGTTTTTCAAGCGTTTCTTACCTCAAAACTGCCATATCTCGCGATCGGATTGACCAATCCGCAAAATTTCAGTTGCATCTGAAAGTAGAAACTGGCCCGATTACAACGGTATGAGTAGTTTTCCCCTAGGCCGTTCTTGTTATTCGTTTCGAGCATCAGAACTGCGAAAATTTTGAGTTTTTCAAGCGTTCCTTACCTCAAAACTGCCATATCTCGCGAACGGATTGAGCAATCCGCAAAATTTCTGTTGCATCTGAAAGTAGAAACTCGCCCGATTACAACGGTCTGAGTAGTTTTCCCCTAGGCCGTTCTAGTCATTCGTTTCGAGCATCAGAACTGCGAAAATTTTGAGTTTTTCAAGCGTTCCTTACCTCAAAACTGCCATATCTCGCGAACGGATTGAGCAATCCGCAAAATTTCTGTTGCATCTGAAAGTAGAAACTCGCCCGATTACAACGGTCTGAGTAGTTTTCCCCTAGGCCGTTCTAGTTATTCGTTTCGAGCATCAGAACTGCGAAAATTTTGAGTTTTTCAAGCGTTTCTTACTTCAAAACTGCCATATCTCGCGATCGGATTGAGCAATCCGCAAAATTTCTGTTGCATCTGAAAGTAGAAACTCGCCCGATTACAACGGTATGAGTAGTTTTCCCCTAGGCCGTTCTAGTCATTCGTTTCGAGCATCAGAACTGCGAAAATTTTGAGTTTTTCAAGCGTTTCTTACCTCAAAACTGCCATATCTCGCGAACGGATTGACCAATCCGCAAAATTTCTGTTGCATCTGAAAGTAGAAACTCGCCCGATTACAACGGTCTGAGTAGTTTTCCCCTAGGCCGTTCTAGTCATTCGTTTCGAGCATCAGAACTGCGTAAATTTTGAGTTTTTCAAGCGTTTCTTACCTGAAAACTGCCATATATCGCGAACGGATTGAGCAATCCGCAAAATTTCTGTTGCATCTGAAAGTAGAAACTCGCCCGATTACAACGGTCTGAGTAGTTTTCCCCTAGGCCGTTCTAGTTATTCGTTTCGAGCATCAGAACTGCGAAAATTTTGAGTTTTTCAAGCGTTTCTTACCTCAAAACTGCCATATCTCGCGATCGGATTGACCAATCCGCAAAATTTCAGTTGCATCTGAAAGTAGAAACTGGCCCGATTACAACGGTCTGAGTAGTTTTCCCCTAGGCCGTTCTAGTTATTCGTTTCGAGCATCAGAACTGCGAAAATTTTGAGTTTTTCAAGCGTTTCTTACCTCAAAACTGCCATATCTCGCGAACGGATTGACCAATCCGCAAAATTTCTGTTGCATCTGAAAGTAGAAACTCGCCCGATTACATAGGTCTGAGTAGTTTTCCCCTAGGCCGTTCTAGTCATTCGTTTCGAGCATCAGAACTGCGTAAATTTTGAGTTTTTCAAGCGTTTCTTACATGAAAACTGCCATATATCGCGAACGGATTGAGCAATCCGCAAAATTTCTGTTGCATCTGAAAGTAGAAACTCGCCCGATTACAACGGTCTGAGTAGTTTTCCCCTAGGCCGTTCTAGTTATTCGTTTCGAGCATCAGAACTGCGAAAATTTTGAGTTTTTCAAGCGTTTCTTACCTCAAAACTGCCATATCTCGCGATCGGATTGACCAATCCGCAAAATTTCAGTTGCATCTGAAAGTAGAAACTGGCCCGATTACAACGGTATGAGTAGTTTTCCCCTAGGCCGTTCTAGTTATTCGTTTCGAGCATCAGAACTGCGAAAATTTTGAGTTTTTCAAGCGTTCCTTACCTCAAAACTGCCATATCTCGCGAACGGATTGAGCAATCCGCAAAATTTCTGTTGCATCTGAAAGTAGAAACTCGCCCGATTACAACGGTCTGAGTAGTTTTCCCCTAGGCCGTTCTAGTCATTCGTTTCGAGCATCAGAACTGCGTAAATTTTGAGTTTTTCAAGCGTTTCTTACCTGAAAACTGCCATATATCGCGAACGGATTGAGCAATCCGCAAAATTTCTGTTGCATCTGAAAGTAGAAACTCGCCCGATTACAACGGTCTGAGTAGTTTTCCCCTAGGCCGTTCTAGTTATTCGTTTCGAGCATCAGAACTGCGAAAATTTTGAGTTTTTCAAGCGTTTCTTACCTCAAAACTGCCATATCTCGCGATCGGATTGACCAATCCGCAAAATTTCAGTTGCATCTGAAAGTAGAAACTGGCCCGATTACAACGGTATGAGTAGTTTTCCCCTAGGCCGTTCTAGTTATTCGTTTCGAGCATCAGAACTGCGAAAATTTTACGTTTTTCAAGCGTTCCTTACCTCAAAACTGCCATATCTCGCGAACGGATTGAGCAATCCGCAAAATTTCAGTTGCATCTGAAAGTAGAAACTGGCCCGATTACAACGGTATGAGTAGTTTTCCCCTAGGCCGTTCTAGTTATTCGTTTCGAGCATCAGAACTGCGAAAATTTTGAGTTTTTCAAGCGTTGCTTACATCAAAACTGCCATATCTCGCGAACGGATTGAGCAATCCGCAAAATTTCTGTTGCATCTGAAAGTAGAAACTCGCCCGATTACAACGGTCTGAGTAGTTTTCCCCTAGGCCGTTCTAGTCATTCGTTTCGAGCATCAGAACTGCGTAAATTTTGAGTTTTTCAAGCGTTTCTTACCTGAAAACTGCCATATATCGCGAACGGATTGAGCAATCCGCAAAATTTCTGTTGCATCTGAAAGTAGAAACTCGCCCGATTACAACGGTCTGAGTAGTTTTCCCCTAGGCCGTTCTAGTTATTCGTTTCGAGCATCAGAACTGCGAAAATTTTGAGTTTTTCAAGCGTTTCTTACCTCAAAACTGCCATATCTCGCGATCGGATTGACCAATCCGCAAAATTTCAGTTGCATCTGAAAGTAGAAACTGGCCCGATTACAACGGTATGAGTAATTTTCCCCTAGGCCGTTCTAGTTATTCGTTTCGAGCATCAGAACTGCGAAAATTTTGAGTTTTTCAAGCGTTCCTTACCTCAAAACTGCCATATCTCGCGAACGGATTGAGCAATCCGCAAAATTTCAGTTGCATCTGAAAGTAGAAACTGGCCCGATTACAACGGTATGAGTAGTTTTCCCCTAGGCCGTTCTAGTTATTCGTTTCGAGCATCAGAACTGCGAAAATTTTGAGTTTTTCAAGCGTTGCTTACATCAAAACTGCCATATCTCGCGAACGGATTGAGCAATCCGCAAAATTTCTGTTGCATCTGAAAGTAGAAACTCGCCCGATTACAACGGTCTGAGTAGTTTTCCCCTAGGCCGTTCTAGTTATTCGTTTCGAGCATCAGAACTGCGAAAATTTTGAGTTTTTCAAGCGTTTCTTACCTCAAAACTGCCATATCTCGCGATCGGATTGAGCAATCCGCAAAATTTCTGTTGCATCTGAAAGTAGAAACTCGCCCGATTACAACGGTCTGAGTAGTTTTCCCCTAGGCCGTTCTAGTCATTCGTTTCGAGCATCAGAACTGCGAAAATTTTGAGTTTTTCAAGCGTTTCTTACCTCAAAACTGCCATATCTCGCGAACGGATTGACCAATCCGCAAAATTTCTGTTGCATCTGAAAGTAGAAACTCGCCCGATTACATAGGTCTGAGTAGTTTTCCCCTAGGCCGTTCTAGTCATTCGTTTCGAGCATCAGAACTGCGTAAATTTTGAGTTTTTCAAGCGTTTCTTACCTGAAAACTGCCATATATCGCGAACGGATTGAGCAATCCGCAAAATTTCTGTTGCATCTGAAAGTAGAAACTCGCCCGATTACAACGGTCTGAGTAGTTTTCCCCTAGGCCGTTCTAGTTATTCGTTTCGAGCATCAGAACTGCGAAAATTTTGAGTTTTTCAAGCGTTTCTTACCTCAAAACTGCCATATCTCGCGATCGGATTGACCAATCCGCAAAATTTCAGTTGCATCTGAAAGTAGAAACTGGCCCGATTACAACGGTATGAGTAGTTTTCCCCTAGGCCGTTCTAGTTATTCGTTTCGAGCATCAGAACTGCGAAAATTTTGAGTTTTTCAAGCGTTCCTTACCTCAAAACTGCCATATCTCGCGAACGGATTGAGCAATCCGCAAAATTTCTGTTGCATCTGAAAGTAGAAACTCGCCCGATTACAACGGTCTGAGTAGTTTTTCCCTAGGCCGTTCTAGTCATTCGTTTCGAGCATCAGAACTGCGAAAATTTTGAGTTTTTCAAGCGTTTCTTACCTCAAAACTGCCATATCTCGCGAACGGATTGACCAATCCGCAAAATTTCTGTTGCATCTGAAAGTAGAAACTCGCCCGATTACATCGGTCTGAGTAGTTTTCCCCTAGGCCGTTCTAGTCATTCGTTTCGAGCATCAGAACTGCGTAAATTTTGAGTTTTTCAAGCGTTTCTTACCTGAAAACTGCCATATATCGCGAACGGATTGAGCAATCCGCAAAATTTCTGTTGCATCTGAAAGTAGAAACTCGCCCGATTACAACGGTCTGAGTAGTTCTCCCCTAGGCCGTTCTAGTTATTCGTTTCGAGCATCAGAACTGCGAAAATTTTGAGTTTTTCAAGCGTTTCTTACCTCAAAACTGCCATATCTCGCGATCGGATTGACCAATCCGCAAAATTTCAGTTGCATCTGAAAGTAGAAACTGGCCCGATTACAACGGTATGAGTAGTTTTCCCCTAGGCCGTTCTAGTTATTCGTTTCGAGCATCAGAACTGCGAAAATTTTGAGTTTTTCAAGCGTTCCTTACCTCAAAACTGCCATATCTCGCGAACGGATTGAGCAATCCGCAAAATTTCTGTTGCATCTGAAAGTAGAAACTCGCCCGATTACAACGGTCTGAGTAGTTTTCCCCTAGGCCGTTCTAGTCATTCGTTTCGAGCATCAGAACTGCGTAAATTTTGAGTTTTTCAAGCGTTTCTTACCTGAAAACTGCCATATATCGCGAACGGATTGAGCAATCCGCAAAATTTCTGTTGCATCTGAAAGTAGAAACTCGCCCGATTACAACGGTCTGAGTAGTTTTCCCCTAGGCCGTTCTAGTTATTCGTTTCGAGCATCAGAACTGCGAAAATTTTGAGTTTTTCAAGCGTTTCTTACCTCAAAACTGCCATATCTCGCGATCGGATTGACCAATCCGCAAAATTTCAGTTGCATCTGAAAGTAGAAACTGGCCCGATTACAACGGTATGAGTAGTTTTCCCCTAGGCCGTTCTAGTTATTCGTTTCGAGCATCAGAACTGCGAAAATTTTGAGTTTTTCAAGCGTTCCTTACCTCAAAACTGCCATATCTCGCGAACGGATTGAGCAATCCGCAAAATTTCTGTTGCATCTGAAAGTAGAAACTCGCCCGATTACAACGGTCTGAGTAGTTTTCCCCTAGGCCGTTCTAGTTATTCGTTTCGAGCATCAGAACTGCGAAAATTTTGAGTTTTTCAAGCGTTTCTTACCTCAAAACTGCCATATCTCGCGATCGGATTGAGCAATCCGCAAAATTTCTGTTGCATCTGAAAGTAGAAACTCGCCCGATTACAACGGTCTGAGTAGTTTTCCCCTAGGCCGTTCTAGTCATTCGTTTCGAGCATCAGAACTGCGAAAATTTTGAGTTTTTCAAGCGTTTCTTACCTCAAAACTGCCATATCTCGCGAACGGATTGACCAATCCGCAAAATTTCTGTTGCATCTGAAAGTAGAAACTCGCCCGATTACATAGGTCTGAGTAGTTTTCCCCTAGGCCGTTCTAGTCATTCGTTTCGAGCATCAGAACTGCGTAAATTTTGAGTTTTTCAAGCGTTTCTTACCTGAAAACTGCCATATATCGCGAACGGATTGAGCAATCCGCAAAATTTCTGTTGCATCTGAAAGTAGAAACTCGCCCGATTACAACGGTCTGAGTAGTTTTCCCCTAGGCCGTTCTAGTTATTCGTTTCGAGCATCAGAACTGCGAAAATTTTGAGTTTTTCAAGCGTTTCTTACCTCAAAACTGCCATATCTCGCGATCGGATTGACCAATCCGCAAAATTTCAGTTGCATCTGAAAGTAGAAACTGGCCCGATTACAACGGTATGAGTAGTTTTCCCCTAGGCCGTTCTAGTTATTCGTTTCGAGCATCAGAACTGCGAAAATTTTGAGTTTTTCAAGCGTTCCTTACCTCAAAACTGCCATATCTCGCGAACGGATTGAGCAATCCGCAAAATTTCTGTTGCATCTGAAAGTAGAAACTCGCCCGATTACAACGGTCTGAGTAGTTTTCCCCTAGGCCGTTCTAGTCATTCGTTTCGAGCATCAGAACTGCGTAAATTTTGAGTTTTTCAAGCGTTTCTTACCTGAAAACTGCCATATATCGCGAACGGATTGAGCAATCCGCAAAATTTCTGTTGCATCTGAAAGTAGAAACTCGCCCGATTACAACGGTCTGAGTAGTTTTCCCCTAGGCCGTTCTAGTTATTCGTTTCGAGCATCAGAACTGCGAAAATTTTGAGTTTTTCAAGCGTTTCTTACCTCAAAACTGCCATATCTCGCGATCGGATTGACCAATCCGCAAAATTTCAGTTGCATCTGAAAGTAGAAACTGGCCCGATTACAACGGTATGAGTAGTTTTCCCCTAGGCCGTTCTAGTTATTCGTTTCGAGCATCAGAACTGCGAAAATTTTGAGTTTTTCAAGCGTTCCTTACCTCAAAACTGCCATATCTCGCGAACGGATTGAGCAATCCGCAAAATTTCTGTTGCATCTGAAAGTAGAAACTCGCCCGATTACAACGGTCTGAGTAGTTTTCCCCTAGGCCGTTCTAGTTATTCGTTTCGAGCATCAGAACTGCGAAAATTTTGAGTTTTTCAAGCGTTTCTTACCTCAAAACTGCCATATCTCGCGATCGGATTGAGCAATCCGCAAAATTTCTGTTGCATCTGAAAGTAGAAACTCGCCCGATTACAACGGTCTGAGTAGTTTTCCCCTAGGCCGTTCTAGTCATTCGTTTCGAGCATCAGAACTGCGAAAATTTTGAGTTTTTCAAGCGTTTCTTACCTCAAAACTGCCATATCTCGCGAACGGATTGACCAATCCGCAAAATTTCTGTTGCATCTGAAAGTAGAAACTCGCCCGATTACATAGGTCTGAGTAGTTTTCCCCTAGGCCGTTCTAGTCATTCGTTTCGAGCATCAGAACTGCGTAAATTTTGAGTTTTTCAAGCGTTTCTTACCTGAAAACTGCCATATATCGCGAACGGATTGAGCAATCCGCAAAATTTCTGTTGCATCTGAAAGTAGAAACTCGCCCGATTACAACGGTCTGAGTAGTTTTCCCCTAGGCCGTTCTAGTTATTCGTTTCGAGCATCAGAACTGCGAAAATTTTGAGTTTTTCAAGCGTTTCTTACCTCAAAACTGCCATATCTCGCGATCGGATTGACCAATCCGCAAAATTTCAGTTGCATCTGAAAGTAGAAACTGGCCCGATTACAACGGTATGAGTAGTTTTCCCCTAGGCCGTTCTAGTTATTCGTTTCGAGCATCAGAACTGCGAAAATTTTGAGTTTTTCAAGCGTTCCTTACCTCAAAACTGCCATATCTCGCGAACGGATTGAGCAATCCGCAAAATTTCTGTTGCATCTGAAAGTAGAAACTCGCCCGATTACAACGGTCTGAGTAGTTTTCCCCTAGGCCGTTCTAGTCATTCGTTTCGAGCATCAGAACTGCGTAAATTTTGAGTTTTTCAAGCGTTTCTTACCTGAAAACTGCCATATATCGCGAACGGATTGAGCAATCCGCAAAATTTCTGTTGCATCTGAAAGTAGAAACTCGCCCGATTACAACGGTCTGAGTAGTTTTCCCCTAGGCCGTTCTAGTTATTCGTTTCGAGCATCAGAACTGCGAAAATTTTGAGTTTTTCAAGCGTTTCTTACCTCAAAACTGCCATATCTCGCGATCGGATTGACCAATCCGCAAAATTTCAGTTGCATCTGAAAGTAGAAACTGGCCCGATTACAACGGTATGAGTAGTTTTCCCCTAGGCCGTTCTAGTTATTCGTTTCGAGCATCAGAACTGCGAAAATTTTGAGTTTTTCAAGCGTTCCTTACCTCAAAACTGCCATATCTCGCGAACGGATTGAGCAATCCGCAAAATTTCTGTTGCATCTGAAAGTAGAAACTCGCCCGATTACAACGGTCTGAGTAGTTTTCCCCTAGGCCGTTCTAGTCATTCGTTTCGAGCATCAGAACTGCGTAAATTTTGAGTTTTTCAAGCGTTTCTTACCTGAAAACTGCCATATATCGCGAACGGATTGAGCAATCCGCAAAATTTCTGTTGCATCTGAAAGTAGAAACTCGCCCGATTACAACGGTCTGAGTAGTTTTCCCCTAGGCCGTTCTAGTTATTCGTTTCGAGCATCAGAACTGCGAAAATTTTGAGTTTTTCAAGCGTTTCTTACCTCAAAACTGCCATATCTCGCGATCGGATTGACCAATCCGCAAAATTTCAGTTGCATCTGAAAGTAGAAACTGGCCCGATTACAACGGTATGAGTAGTTTTCCCCTAGGCCGTTCTAGTTATTCGTTTCGAGCATCAGAACTGCGAAAATTTTGAGTTTTTCAAGCGTTCCTTACCTCAAAACTGCCATATCTCGCGAACGGATTGAGCAATCCGCAAAATTTCTGTTGCATCTGAAAGTAGAAACTCGCCCGATTACAACGGTCTGAGTAGTTTTCCCCTAGGCCGTTCTAGTTATTCGTTTCGAGCATCAGAACTGCGAAAATTTTGAGTTTTTCAAGCGTTTCTTACCTCAAAACTGCCATATCTCGCGAACGGATTGAGCAATCCGCAAAATTTCTGTTGCATCTGAAAGTAGAAACTCGCCCGATTACAACGGTCTGAGTAGTTTTCCCCTAGGCCGTTCTAGTTATTCGTTTCGAGCATCAGAACTGCGAAAATTTTGAGTTTTTCAAGCGTTTCTTACCTCAAAACTGCCATATCTCGCGAACGGATTGAGCAATCCGCAAAATTTCTGTTGCATCTGAAAGTAGAAACTCGCCCGATTACAACGGTCTGAGTAGTCTTCCCCTAGGCCGTTCTAGTTATTCGTTTCGAGCATCAGAACTGCGAAAATTTTGAGTTTTTCAAGCGTTTCTTACCTCAAAACTGCCATATCTCGCGAACGGATTGAGCAATCCGCAAAATTTCTGTTGCATCTGAAAGTAGAAACTCGCCCGATTACAACGGTCTGAGTAGTTTTCCCCTAGGCCGTTCTAGTTATTCGTTTCGAGCATCAGAACTGCGAAAATGTTGAGTTTTTCAAGCGTTTCTTACCTCTAAACTGCCATATCTCGCGAACGGATTGAGCAATCCGCAAAATTTCTGTTGCATCTGAAAGTAGAAACTCGCCCGATTACAACGGTCTGAGTAGTTTTCCCCTAGGCCGTTCTAGTTATTCGTTTCGAGCATCAGAACTGCGAAAATTTTGAGTTTTTCAAGCGTTTCTTACCTCAAAACTGCCATATCTCGCGATCGGATTGAGCAATCCGCAAAATTTCTGTTGCATCTGAAAGTAGAAACTCGCCCGATTACAACGGTCTGAGTAGTTTTCCCCTAGGCCGTTCTAGTTATTCGTTTCGAGCATCAGAACTGCGAAAATTTTGAGTTTTTCAAGCGTTTCTTACCTCAAAACTGCCATATCTCGCGAACGGATTGACCAATCCGCAAAATTTCTGTTGCATCTGAAAGTAGAAACTCGCCCGATTACAACGGTCTGAGTAGTTTTCCCCTAGGCCGTTCTAGTCATTCGTTTCGAGCATCAGAACTGCGTAAATTTTGAGTTTTTCAAGCGTTTCTTACCTGAAAACTGCCATATATCGCGAACGGATTGAGCAATCCGCAAAATTTCTGTTGCATCTGAAAGTAGAAACTCGCCCGATTACAACGATCTGAGTAGTTTTCCCCTAGGCCGTTCTAGTTATTCGTTTCGAGCATCAGAACTGCGAAAATTTTGAGTTTTTCAAGCGTTTCTTACCTCAAAACTGCCATATCTCGCGAACGGATTGACCAATTCGCAAAATTTCAGTTGCATCTGAAAGTAGAAGCTTGCCCGAATACAACGGTCTGAGTAGTTTTCCCCTAGGCCGTTCTAGTTATTCGTTTCGAGCATCAGAACTGCGAAAATTTTGAGTTTTTCAAGCGTTTCTTACCTCAAAACTGCCATATCTCGCGATCGGTATGACCAATCCGCAAAATTTCAGTTGCATCTGAAAGTAGAAACTGGCCCGATTACAACGGTATGAGTAGTTTTCCCCTCGGCCGTTCTAGTTATTCGTTTCGAGCATCAGAACTGCGAAAATTTTGAGTTTTTCAAGCGTTTCTTACCTCAAAACTGCCATATCTCGCGAACGGATTGACCAATCCGCAAAATTTCTGTTGCATCTGAAAGTAGAAACTCGCCCGATTACAACGGTCTGAGTAGTTTTCCCCTAGGCCGTTCTAGTTAATCGTTTCGAGCATCAGAACTGCGAAAATTTTCAGTTTTTCAAGCGTTTCTTACCTCAAAACTGCCATATCTCGCGAACGGATTGACCAATTCGCAAAATTTCAGTTGCATCTGAAAGTAGAAGCTTGCCCGAATACAACGGTCTGAGTAGTTTTCCCCTAGGCCGTTTTAGTTATTCGTTTCGAGCATCAGAACTGCGAAAATTTTGAGTTTTTCAAGCGTTTCTTACCTGAAAACTGCCATATCTCGCGAACGGATTGACCAATCCGCAAAATTTCTGTTGCATCTGAAAGTAGAAACTCGCCCGATTACAACGGTCTGAGTAGTTTTCCCCTAGGCCGTTCTAGTCATTCGTTTCGAGCATCAGAACTGCGTAAATTTTGAGTTTTTCAAGCGTTTCTTACCTGAAAACTGCCATATATCGCGAACGGATTGAGCAATCCGCAAAATTTCTGTTGCATCTGAAAGTAGAAACTCGCCCGATTACAACGGTCTGAGTAGTTTTCCCCTAGGCCGTTCTAGTTATTCGTTTCGAGCATCAGAACTGCGAAAATTTTGAGTTTTTCAAGCGTTTCTTACCTCAAAACTGCCATATCTCGCGATCGGATTGACCAATCCGCAAAATTTCAGTTGCATCTGAAAGTAGAAACTGGCCCGATTACAACGGTATGAGTAGTTTTCCCCTAGGCCGTTCTAGTTATTCGTTTCGAGCATCAGAACTGCGAAAATTTTGAGTTTTTCAAGCGTTCCTTACCTCAAAACTGCCATATCTCGCGATCGGATTGAGCAATCCGCAAAATTTCTATTGCATCTGAAAGTAGAAACTCGCCCGATTACAACGGTCTGAGTAGTTTTCCCCTAGGCCGTTCTAGTCATTCGTTTCGAGCATCAGAACTGCGAAAATTTTGAGTTTTTCAAGCGTTTCTTACCTCAAAACTGCCATATCTCGCGAACGGATTGACCAATCCGCAAAATTTCTGTTGCATCTGAAAGTAGAAACTCGCCCGATTACATCAGTCTGAGTAGTTTTCCCTTAGGCCGTTCTAGTCATTCGTTTCGAGCATCAGAACTGCGTAAATTTTGAGTTTTTCAAGCGTTTCTTACCTGAAAACTGCCATATATCGCGAACGGATTGAGCAATCCGCAAAATTTCTGTTGCATCTGAAAGTAGAAACTCGCCCGATTACAACGGTCTGAGTAGTTTTCCCCTAGGCCGTTCTAGTTATTCGTTTCGAGCATCAGAACTGCGAAAATTTTGAGTTTTTCAAGCGTTTCTTACCTCAAAACTGCCATATCTCGCGAACGGATTGAGCAATCCGCAAAATTTCTGTTGCATCTGAAAGTAGAAACTCGCCCGATTACAACGGTCTGAGTAGTTTTCCCCTAGGCCGTTCTAGTTATTCGTTTCGAGCATCAGAACTGCGAAAATTTTGAGTTTTTCAAGCGTTTCTTACCTCAAAACTGCCATATCTCGCGAACGGATTGAGCAATCCGCAAAATTTCTGTTGCATCTGAAAGTAGAAACTCGCCCGATTACAACGGTCTGAGTAGTTTTCCCCTAGGCCGTTCTAGTTATTCGTTTCGAGCATCAGAACTGCGAAAATTTTGAGTTTTTCAAGCGTTTCTTACCTCAAAACTGCCATATCTCGCGAACGGATTGAGCAATCCGCAAAATTTCTGTTGCATCTGAAAGTAGAAACTCGCCCGATTACAACGGTCTGAGTAGTTTTCCCCTAGGCCGTTCTAGTTATTCGTTTCGAGCATCAGAACTGCGAAAATGTTGAGTTTTTCAAGCGTTTCTTACCTCAAAACTGCCATATCTCGCGAACGGATTGAGCAATCCGCAAAATTTCTGTTGCATCTGAAAGTAGAAACTCGCCCGATTACAAAGGTCTGAGTAGTTTTCCCCTAGGCCGTTCTAGTTATTCGTTTCGAGCATCAGAACTGCGAAAATTTTGAGTTTTTCAAGCGTTTCTTACCTCAAAACTGCCATATCTCGCGATCGGATTGAGCAATCCGCAAAATTTCTGTTGCATCTGAAAGTAGAAACTCGCCCGATTACAACGGTCTGAGTAGTTTTCCCCTAGGCCGTTCTAGTTATTCGTTTCGAGCATCAGAACTGCGAAAATTTTGAGTTTTTCAAGCGTTTCTTACCTCAAAACTGCCATATCTCGCGAACGGATTGACCAATCCGCAAAATTTCTGTTGCATCTGAAAGTAGAAACTCGCCCGATTACAACGGTCTGAGTAGTTTTCCCCTAGGCCGTTCTAGTCATTCGTTTCGAGCATCAGAACTGCGTAAATTTTGAGTTTTTCAAGCGTTTCTTACCTGAAAACTGCCATATATCGCGAACGGATTGAGCAATCCGCAAAATTTCTGTTGCATCTGAAAGTAGAAACTCGCCCGATTACAACGATCTGAGTAGTTTTCCCCTAGGCCGTTCTAGTTATTCGTTTCGAGCATCAGAACTGCGAAAATTTTGAGTTTTTCAAGCGTTTCTTACCTCAAAACTGCCATATCTCGCGAACGGATTGACCAATTCGCAAAATTTCAGTTGCATCTGAAAGTAGAAGCTTGCCCGAATACAACGGTCTGAGTAGTTTTCCCCTAGGCCGTTCTAGTTATTCGTTTCGAGCATCAGAACTGCGAAAATTTTGAGTTTTTCAAGCGTTTCTTACCTCAAAACTGCCATATCTCGCGATCGGTATGACCAATCCGCAAAATTTCAGTTGCATCTGAAAGTAGAAACTGGCCCGATTACAACGGTATGAGTAGTTTTCCCCTCGGCCGTTCTAGTTATTCGTTTCGAGCATCAGAACTGCGAAAATTTTGAGTTTTTCAAGCGTTTCTTACCTCAAAACTGCCATATCTCGCGAACGGATTGACCAATCCGCAAAATTTCTGTTGCATCTGAAAGTAGAAACTCGCCCGATTACAACGGTCTGAGTAGTTTTCCCCTAGGCCGTTCTAGTTAATCGTTTCGAGCATCAGAACTGCGAAAATTTTCAGTTTTTCAAGCGTTTCTTACCTCAAAACTGCCATATCTCGCGAACGGATTGACCAATTCGCAAAATTTCAGTTGCATCTGAAAGTAGAAGCTTGCCCGAATACAACGGTCTGAGTAGTTTTCCCCTAGGCCGTTTTAGTTATTCGTTTCGAGCATCAGAACTGCGAAAATTTTGAGTTTTTCAAGCGTTTCTTACCTGAAAACTGCCATATCTCGCGAACGGAATGACCAATCCGCAAAATTTCTGTTGCATCTGAAAGTAGAAACTCGCCCGATTACAACGGTCTGAGTAGTTTTCCCCTAGGCCGTTCTAGTCATTCGTTTCGAGCATCAGACCTGCGTAAATTTTGAGTTTTTCAAGCGTTTCTTACCTAAAAACTGCCATATCTCGCGAACGGATTGACCAATACGCAAAGTTTCAGTTGCATCTGAAAGTAGAAGCTCGCCCGATTACAACGGTCTGAGTAGTTTTCCCCTAGGCCGTTCTAGTTATTCGTTTCGAGCATCAGAACTGCGAAAATTTTGAGTTTTTCAAGCGTTTCTTACCTCAAAACTGCCATATATCGCGAACGGATTGAGCAATCCGCAAAATTTCTGTTGCATCTGAAAGTAGAAACTCGCCCGATTACAACGGGCTGAGTAGTTTTCCCCTAGGCCGTTCTAGTCATTCGTTTCGAGCATCAGAACTGCGTAAATTTTGAGTTTTTCGAGCGTTTCTTACCTGAAAACTGCCATATCTCGCGAACGGATTGAGCAATCCGCAAAATTTCTGTTGCATCTGAAAGTAGAAACTCGCCCGATTACAACGGTCTAAGTAGTTTTCCCCTAGGCCGTTCTAGTTATTCGTTTCGAGCATCAGAACTGCGAAAATTTTGAGTTTTTCAAGCGTTTCTTACCTCGAAACTGCCATATCTCGCGACCGGATTGAGCAATCCGCAAAATTTCGGTTGCATCTGAAAGTAGAAACTCGCCCGAATACAACGGTCTGAGTAGTTTTCCCCTAGGCCGTTCTAGTTATTCGTTTCGAGCATCAGAACTGCGAAAATTTTGAGTTTTTCAAGCGTTTCTTACCTCAAAACTGCCATATCTCGCGATCGGATTGACCAATCCGCAAAATTTCTGTTGCATCTGAAAGTAGAAACTCGCCCGATTACAACGGTCTGAGTAGTTTTCCCCTAGGCCGTTCTAGTTAATCGTTTCGAGCATCAGAACTGCGAAAATTTTGAGTTCTTCAAGCGTTTCTTACCTCAAAACTGCCATATCTCGCGAACGGACTGACCAATCCGCAAAATTTCGGTTGCATCTGAAAGTAGAAACTCGCCCGATTACAACGGTCTGAGTAGTTTTCCCCTAGGCCGTTCTAGTCATTCGTTTCGAGCATCAGAACTGCGTAAATTTTGAGTTTTTCAAGCGTTTCTTACCTGAAAACTGCCATATATCGCGAACGGATTGAGCAGTCCGCAAAATTTCTGTTCCATCTGAAAGTAGAAACTCGCCCGATTACAACGGTCTGAGTAGTTTTGCCCTAGGCCGGTCTAGTTATTCGTTTCGAGCATCAGAACTGCGAAAATTTTGAGTTTTTCAAGCGTTTCTTACCTCAAAACTGCCATATCTCGCGATCGGATTGACCAATCCGCAAAATTTCAGTTGCATCTGAAAGTAGAAACTGGCCCGATTACAACGGTATGAGTAGTTTTCCCCTAGGCCGTTCTAGTTATTCGTTTCGAGCATCAGAACTGCGAAAATTTTGAGTTTTTCAAGCGTTTCTTACCTCAAAACTGCCATATCTCGCGAACGGATTGAGCAATCCGCAAAATTTCTGTTGCATCTGAAAGTAGAAACTCGCCCGATTACAACGGTCTGAGTAGTTTTCCCCTAGGCCGTTCTAGTTAATCGTTTCGAGCATCAGAACTGCGAAAATTTTGAGTTTTTCAAGCGTTTCTTACCTCAAAACTGCCATATCTCGCGAACGGATTGACCAATCCGCAAAATTTCGGTTGCATCTGAAAGTAGAAACTCGCCCGATTACAACGGTCTGAGTAGTTTTCCCCTAGGCCGTTCTAGTCATTCGTTTCGAGCATCAGAACTGCGTAAATTTTGAGTTTTTCAAGCGTTTCTTACCTGAAAACTGCCATATATCGCGAACGGATTGAGCAATCCGCAAAATTTCCGTTGCATCTGAAAGTAGAAACTCGCCCGATTACAACGGTCTGAGTAGTTTTCCCCTAGGCCGTTCTAGTTATTCGTTTCGAGCATCAGAACTGCGAAAATTTTGAGTTTTTCAAGCGTTTCTTACCTCAAAACTGCCATATCTCGCGATCGGATTGACCAATCCGCAAAATTTCAGTTGCATCTGAAAGTAGAAACTGGCCCGATTACAACGGTATGAGTAATTTTCCCCTAGGCCGTTCTAGTTATTCGTTTCGAGCATCAGAACTGCGAAAATTTTGAGTTTTTCAAGCGTTTCTTACCTCAAAACTGCCATATCTCGCGAACGGATTGAGCAATCCGCAAAATTTCGGTTGCATCTGAAAGTAGAAACTCGCCCGATTACAACGGTCTGAGTAGTTTTCCCCTAGGCCGTTCTAGTCATTCGTTTCGAGCATCAGAACTGCGAAAATTTTGAGTTTTTCAAGCGTTTCTTACCTCAAAACTGCCATATCTCGCGAACGGATTGAGCAATCCGCAAAATTTCTGTTGCATCTGAAAGTAGAAACTCGCCCGATTACAACGGTCTGAGTAGTTTTCCCCTAGGCCGTTCTAGTTAATCGTTTCGAGCATCAGAACTGCGAAAATTTTGAGTTTTTCAAGCGTTTCTTACCTCAAAACTGCCATATCTCGCGAACGGATTGACCAATCCGCAAAATTTCGGTTGCATCTGAAAGTAGAAACTCGCCCGATTACAACGGTCTGAGTAGTTTTCCCCTAGGCCGTTCTAGTCATTCGTTTCGAGCATCAGAACTGCGTAAATTTTGAGTTTTTCAAGCGTTTCTTACCTGAAAACTGCCATATATCGCGAACGGATTGAGCAATCCGCAAAATTTCCGTTGCATCTGAAAGTAGAAACTCGCCCGATTACAACGGTCTGAGTAGTTTTCCCCTAGGCCGTTCTAGTTATTCGTTTCGAGCATCAGAACTGCGAAAATTTTGAGTTTTTCAAGCGTTTCTTACCTCAAAACTGCCATATCTCGCGATCGGATTGACCAATCCGCAAAATTTCAGTTGCATCTGAAAGTAGAAACTGGCCCGATTACAACGGTATGAGTAATTTTCCCCTAGGCCGTTCTAGTTATTCGTTTCGAGCATCAGAACTGCGAAAATTTTGAGTTTTTCAAGCGTTTCTTACCTCAAAACTGCCATATCTCGCGAACGGATTGACCAATCCGCAAAATTTCGGTTGCATCTGAAAGTAGAAACTCGCCCGATTACAACGGTCTGAGTAGTTTTCCCCTAGGCCGTTCTAGTCATTCGTTTCGAGCATCAGAACTGCGTAAATTTTGAGTTTTTCAAGCGTTTCTTACCTGAAAACTGCCATATATCGCGAACGGATTGAGCAATCCGCAAAATTTCCGTTGCATCTGAAAGTAGAAACTCGCCCGATTACAACGGTCTGAGTAGTTTTCCCCTAGGCCGTTCTAGTTATTCGTTTCGAGCATCAGAACTGCGAAAATTTTGAGTTTTTCAAGCGTTTCTTACCTCAAAACTGCCATATCTCGCGATCGGATTGACCAATCCGCAAAATTTCAGTTGCATCTGAAAGTAGAAACTGGCCCGATTACAACGGTATGAGTAATTTTCCCCTAGGCCGTTCTAGTTATTCGTTTCGAGCATCAGAACTGCGAAAATTTTGAGTTTTTCAAGCGTTTCTTACCTCAAAACTGCCATATCTCGCGAACGGATTGAGCAATCCGCAAAATTTCGGTTGCATCTGAAAGTAGAAACTCGCCCGATTACAACGGTCTGAGTAGTTTTCCCCTAGGCCGTTCTAGTCATTCGTTTCGAGCATCAGAACTGCGAAAATTTTGAGTTTTTCAAGCGTTTCTTACCTCAAAACTGCCATATCTCGCGAACGGATTGAGCAATCCGCAAAATTTCTGTTGCATCTGAAAGTAGAAACTCGCCCGATTACAACGGTCTGAGTAGTTTTCCCCTAGGCCGTTCTAGTTAATCGTTTCGAGCATCAGAACTGCGAAAATTTTGAGTTTTTCAAGCGTTTCTTACCTCAAAACTGCCATATCTCGCGAACGGATTGACCAATCCGCAAAATTTCGGTTGCATCTGAAAGTAGAAACTCGCCCGATTACAACGGTCTGAGTAGTTTTCCCCTAGGCCGTTCTAGTCATTCGTTTCGAGCATCAGAACTGCGTAAATTTTGAGTTTTTCAAGCGTTTCTTACCTGAAAACTGCCATATATCGCGAACGGATTGAGCAATCCGCAAAATTTCCGTTGCATCTGAAAGTAGAAACTCGCCCGATTACAACGGTCTGAGTAGTTTTCCCCTAGGCCGTTCTAGTTATTCGTTTCGAGCATCAGAACTGCGAAAATTTTGAGTTTTTCAAGCGTTTCTTACCTCAAAACTGCCATATCTCGCGATCGGATTGACCAATCCGCAAAATTTCAGTTGCATCTGAAAGTAGAAACTGGCCCGATTACAACGGTATGAGTAATTTTCCCCTAGGCCGTTCTAGTTATTCGTTTCGAGCATCAGAACTGCGAAAATTTTGAGTTTTTCAAGCGTTTCTTACCTCAAAACTGCCATATCTCGCGAACGGATTGCCCAATCCGCAAAATTTCTGTTGCATCTGAAAGTAGAAACTCGCCCGATTACAACGGTCTGAGTAGTTTTCCCCTAGGCCGTTCTAGTCATTCGTTTCGAGCATCAGAACTGCGTAAATTTTGAGTTTTTCAAGCGTTTCTTACCTGAAAACTGCCATATATCGCGAACGGATTGAGCAATCCGCAAAATTTCTGTTGCATCTGAAAGTAGAAACTCGCCCGATTACAACGGTCTGAGTAGTTTTCCCCTAGGCCGTTCTAGTTATTCGTTTCGAGCATCAGAACGGCGAAAATTTTGAGTTTTTCAAGCGTTTCTTACCTCAAAACTGCCATATCTCGCGAACGGATTGAGCAATCCGCAAAGTTTCTGTTGCATCTGAAAGTAGAAACTCGCCCGATTACAACGGTCTGAGTAGTTTTCCCCTAGGCCGTTCTAGTTATTCGTTTCGAGCATCAGAACTGCGAAAATTTTGAGTTTTTCAAGCGTTTCTTACCTCAAAACTGCAATATCTCGCGATCGGATTGACCAATCCGCAAAATTTCAGTTGCATCTGAAAGTAGAAACTGGCCCGATTACAACGGTATGAGTAATTTTCCCCTAGGCCGTTCTAGTTATTCGTTTCGAGCATCAGAACTGCGAAAATTTTGAGTTTTTCAAGCGTTTCTTACCTCAAAACTGCCATATCTCGCGAACGGATTGCCCAATCCGCAAAATTTCTGTTGCATCTGAAAGTAGAAACTCGCCCGATTACAACGGTCTGAGTAGTTTTCCCCTAGGCCGTTCTAGTCATTCGTTTCGAGCATCAGAACTGCGTAAATTTTGAGTTTTTCAAGCGTTTCTTACCTGAAAACTGCCATATATCGCGAACGGATTGAGCAATCCGCAAAATTTCTGTTGCATCTGAAAGTAGAAACTCGCCCGATTACAACGGTCTGAGTAGTTTTCCCCTAGGCCGTTCTAGTTATTCGTTTCGAGCATCAGAACTGCGAAAATTTTGAGTTTTTCAAGCGTTTCTTACCTCAAAACTGCCATATCTCGCGATCGGATTGACCAATCCGCAAAATTTCAGTTGCATCTGAAAGTAGAAACTGGCCCGATTACAACGGTATGAGTAGTTTTCCCCTAGGCCGTTCTAGTTATTCGTTTCGAGCATCAGAACTGCGAAAATTTTGAGTTTTTCAAGCGTTTCTTACATCAAAACTGCCATATCTCGCGAACGGATTGAGCAATCCGCAAAATTTCTTTTGCCACTGAAAGTAGAAACTCGCCCGATTACAACGGTCTGAGTAGTTTTCCCCTAGGCCGTTCTAGTTATTCGTTTCGAGCTTCAGAACTGCGAAAATTTTGAGTTTTTCAAGCGTTTCTTACCTCAAAACTGCCATATCTCGCGATCGGATTGAGCAATCCGCAAAATTTCTGTTGCATCTGAAAGTAGAAACTCGCCCGATTACAACGGTCTGAGTAGTTTTCCCCTAGGCCGTTCTAGTTATTCGTTTCGAGCATCAGAACTGCGAAAATTTTGAGTTTTTCAAGCGTTTCTTACCTCAAAACTGCCATATCTCGCGAACGGATTGAGCAATCCGCAAAATTTCGGTTGCATCTGAAAGTAGAAACTCGCCCGATTACAACGGTCTGAGTAGTTTTCCCCTAGGCCGTTCTAGTTAATCGTTTCGAGCATCAGAACTGCGAAAATTTTCAGTTTTTCAAGCGTTTCTTACCTCAAAACTGCCATATCTCGCGAACGGATTGACCAATTCGCAAAATTTCAGTTGCATCTGAAAGTAGAAGCTTGCCCGAATACAACGGTCTGAGTAGTTTTCCCCTAGGCCGTTCTAGTTATTCGTTTCGAGCATCAGAACTGCGAAAATTTTGAGTTTTTCACGCGTTTCTTACCTCAAAACTGCCATATCTCGCGATCGGATTGACCAATCCGCAAAATTTCTGTTGCATCTGAAAGTAGAAACTGGCCCGATTACAACGGTATGAGTAGTTTTCCCCTAGGCCGTTCTAGTTATTCGTTTCGAGCATCAGAACTGCGAAAATTTTGAGTTTTTCAAGCGTTTCTTACCTCAAAACTGCTATATCTCGCGAACGGATTGAGCAATCCGCAAAATTTCTGTTGCATCTGAAAGTAGAAACTCGCCCGATTACAACGGTCTGAGTAGTTTTCCCCTAGGCCGTTCTAGTTATTCGTTTCGAGCATCAGAACTGCGAAAATTTTGAGTTTTTCAAGGGTTTCTTACCTCAAAACTGCCATATCTCGCGAACGGATTGACCAATTCGCAAAATTTCAGTTGCATCTGAAAGTAGAAGCTTGCCCGAATACAACGGTCTGAGTAGTTTTCCCCTAGGCCGTTCTAGTTATTCGTTTCGAGCATCAGAACTGCGTAAATTTTGAGTTTTTCAAGCGTTTCTTACCTGAAAACTGCCATATCTCGCGAACAGATTGACCAATCCGCAAAGTTTCTGTTGCATCTGAAAGTAGAAACTCGCCCGATTACAACGGTCTGAGTAGTTTTCCCCTAGGCCGTTCTAGTTATTCGTTTCGAGCATCAGACTGCGAAAATTTTGAGTTTTTCAAGCGTTTCTTACCTCAAAACTGCCATATCTCGCGAACGGATTGAGCAATCCGCAAAATTTCTGTTGCATCTGAAAGTAGAAACTCGCCCGATTACAACGGTCTGAGTAGTTTTCCCCTAGGCCGTTCTAGTTATTCGTTTCGAGCATCAGAACGGCGAAAATTTTGAGTTTTTCAAGCGTTTCTTACCTCAAAACTGCCATATCTCGCGAACGGATTGAGCAATCCGCAAAATTTCTGTTGCATCTGAAAGTAGAAACTCGCCCGATTACAACGGTCTGAGTAGTTTTCCCCTAGGCCGTTCTAGTTATTCGTTTCGAGCATCAGAACTGCGAAAATTTTGAGTTTTTCAAGCGTTTCTTACCTCAAAACTGCAATATCTCGCGATCGGATTGACCAATCCGCAAAATTTCAGTTGCATCTGAAAGTAGAAACTGGCCCGATTACAACGGTATGAGTAATTTTCCCCTAGGCCGTTCTAGTTATTCGTTTCGAGCATCAGAACTGCGAAAATTTTGAGTTTTTCAAGCGTTTCTTACCTCAAAACTGCCATATCTCGCGAACGGATTGCCCAATCCGCAAAATTTCTGTTGCATCTGAAAGTAGAAACTCGCCCGATTACAACGGTCTGAGTAGTTTTCCCCTAGGCCGTTCTAGTCATTCGTTTCGAGCATCAGAACTGCGTAAATTTTGAGTTTTTCAAGCGTTTCTTACCTGAAAACTGCCATATATCGCGAACGGATTGAGCAATCCGCAAAATTTCTGTTGCATCTGAAAGTAGAAACTCGCCCGATTACAACGGTCTGAGTAGTTTTCCCCTAGGCCGTTCTAGTTATTCGTTTCGAGCATCAGAACTGCGAAAATTTTGAGTTTTTCAAGCGTTTCTTACCTCAAAACTGCCATATCTCGCGATCGGATTGACCAATCCCGCAAAATTTCAGTTGCATCTGAAAGTAGAGAAACTGGCCCGATTACAACGGTATGAGTAGTTTTCCCCTAGGCCGTTCTAGTTATTCGTTTCGAGCATCAGAACTGCGGAAAATTTTGAGTTTTTCAAGCGTTTCTTACATCAAAACTGCCATATCTCGCGAACGGATTGAGCAATCCGCAAAATTCTTTTGCCACTGAAAGTAGAAACTCGCCCGATTACAACGGTCTGAGTAGTTTTCCCCTAGGCCGTTCTAGTTATTCGTTTCGAGCTTCAGAACTGCGAAAATTTTGAGTTTTTCAAGCGTTTCTTACCTCAAAACTGCCATATCTCGCGATCGGATTGAGCAATCCGCAAAATTTCTGTTGCATCTGAAAGTAGAAACTCGCCCGATTACAACGGTCTGAGTAGGTTTTCCCCTGGCCGTTCTAGTTATTCGTTTCGAGCATCAGAACTGCGAAAATTTTGAGTTTTTCAAGCGTTTCTTACCTCAAAACTGCCATATCTCGCGAACGGATTGAGCAATCCGCAAAATTTCGGTTGCATCTGAAAGTAGAAACTCGCCCGATTACAACGGTCTGAGTAGTTTTCCCCTAGGCCGTTCTAGTTAATCGTTTCGAGCATCAGAACTGCGAAAATTTTCAGTTTTTCAAGCGTTTCTTACCTCAAAACTGCCATATCTCGCGAACGGATTGACCAATTCGCAAAATTTCAGTTGCATCTGAAAGTAGAAGCTTGCCCGAATACAACGGTCTGAGTAGTTTTCCCCTAGGCCGTTCTAGTTATTCGTTTCGAGCATCAGAACTGCGAAAATTTTGAGTTTTTCACGCGTTTCTTACCTCAAAACTGCCATATCTCGCGATCGGATTGACCAATCCGCAAAATTTCTGTTGCATCTGAAAGTAGAAACTGGCCCGATTACAACGGTATGAGTAGTTTTCCCCTAGGCCGTTCTAGTTATTCGTTTCGAGCATCAGAACTGCGAAAATTTTGAGTTTTTCAAGCGTTTCTTACCTCAAAACTGCTATATCTCGCGAACGGATTGAGCAATCCGCAAAATTTCTGTTGCATCTGAAAGTAGAAACTCGCCCGATTACAACGGTCTGAGTAGTTTTCCCCTAGGCCGTTCTAGTTATTCGTTTCGAGCATCAGAACTGCGAAAATTTTGAGTTTTTCAAGGGTTTCTTACCTCAAAACTGCCATATCTCGCGAACGGATTGACCAATTCGCAAAATTTCAGTTGCATCTGAAAGTAGAAGCTTGCCCGAATACAACGGTCTGAGTAGTTTTCCCCTAGGCCGTTCTAGTTATTCGTTTCGAGCATCAGACTGCGAAAATTTTGAGTTTTTCAAGCGTTTCTTACCTCAAAACTGCCATATCTCGCGATCGGATTGACCAATCCGCAAAATTTCTGTTGCATCTGAAAGTAGAAACTCGCCCGATTACAACGGTCTGAGTAGTTTTCCCCTAGGCCGTTCTAGTCATTCGTTTCGAGCATCAGAACTGCGTAAATTTTGAGTTTTTCAAGCGTTTCTTACCTGAAAACTGCCATATCTCGCGAACGGATTGACCAATCCGCAAAGTTTCTGTTGCATCTGAAAGTAGAAACTCGCCCGATTACAACGGTCTGAGTAGTTTTCCCCTAGGCCGTTCTAGTCATTCGTTTCGAGCATCAGAACTGCGTAAATTTTGAGTTTTTCAAGCGTCTCTTACATAAAAACTGCCATATCTCGCGAACGGATTGACCAATCCGCAAAGTTTCAGTTGCATCTGAAAGTAGAAGCTCGCCCGATTACAACGGTCTGAGTAGTTTTCCCCTAGGCCGTTCTAGTTATTCGTTTCGAGCATCAGAACTGCGAAAATTTTGAGTTTTTCAAGCGTTTCTTACCTCCAAACTGCCATATCTCGCGAACGGATTGACCAATTCGCAAAATTTCAGTTGCATCTGAAAGTAGAAGCTTGCCCGTATACAACGGTCTGAGTAGTTTTCCCCTAGGCCGTTCTAGTTATTCGTTTCGAGCATCAGACTGCGAAAATTTTGAGTTTTTCAAGCGTTTCTTACCTCAAAACTGCCATATCTCGCGAACGGATTGAGCAATCCGCAAAATTTCTGTTGCATCTGAAAGTAGAAACTCGCCCGATTACAACGGTATGAGTAGTTTTCCCCTAGGCCGTTCTAGTTATTCGTTTCGAGCATCAGAACTGCGAAAATTTTGAGTTTTTCAAGCGTTTCTTACATCAAAACTGCCATATCTCGCGAACGGATTGAGCAATCCGCAAAATTTCTTTTGCCACTGAAAGTAGAAACTCGCCCGATTACAACGGTCTGAGTAGTTTTCCCCTAGGCCGTTCTAGTTATTCGTTTCGAGCTTCAGAACTGCGAAAATTTTGAGTTTTTCAAGCGTTTCTTACCTCAAAACTGCCATATCTCGCGATCGGATTGAGCAATCCGCAAAATTTCTGTTGCATCTGAAAGTAGAAACTCGCCCGATTACAACGGTCTGAGTAGTTTTCCCCTAGGCCGTTCTAGTTATTCGTTTCGAGCATCAGAACTGCGAAAATTTTGAGTTTTTCAAGCGTTTCTTACCTCAAAACTGCCATATCTCGCGAACGGATTGAGCAATCCGCAAAATTTCGGTTGCATCTGAAAGTAGAAACTCGCCCGATTACAACGGTCTGAGTAGTTTTCCCCTAGGCCGTTCTAGTTAATCGTTTCGAGCATCAGAACTGCGAAAATTTTCAGTTTTTCAAGCGTTTCTTACCTCAAAACTGCCATATCTCGCGAACGGATTGACCAATTCGCAAAATTTCAGTTGCATCTGAAAGTAGAAGCTTGCCCGAATACAACGGTCTGAGTAGTCTTCCCCTAGGCCGTTCTAGTTATTCGTTTCGAGCATCAGAACTGCGAAAATTTTGAGTTTTTCACGCGTTTCTTACCTCAAAACTGCCATATCTCGCGATCGGATTGACCAATCCGCAAAATTTCTGTTGCATCTGAAAGTAGAAACTGGCCCGATTACAACGGTATGAGTAGTTTTCCCCTAGGCCGTTCTAGTTATTCGTTTCGAGCATCAGAACTGCGAAAATTTTGAGTTTTTCAAGCGTTTCTTACCTCAAAACTGCTATATCTCGCGAACGGATTGAGCAATCCGCAAAATTTCTGTTGCATCTGAAAGTAGAAACTCGCCCGATTACAACGGTCTGAGTAGTTTTCCCCTAGGCCGTTCTAGTTATTCGTTTCGAGCATCAGAACTGCGAAAATTTTGAGTTTTTCAAGGGTTTCTTACCTCAAAACTGCCATATCTCGCGAACGGATTGACCAATTCGCAAAATTTCAGTTGCATCTGAAAGTAGAAGCTTGCCCGAATACAACGGTCTGAGTAGTTTTCCCCTAGGCCGTTCTAGTTATTCGTTTCGAGCATCAGACTGCGAAAATTTTGAGTTTTTCAAGCGTTTCTTACCTCAAAACTGCCATATCTCGCGATCGGATTGACCAATCCGCAAAATTTCTGTTGCATCTGAAAGTAGAAACTCGCCCGATTACAACGGTCTGAGTAGTTTTCCCCTAGGCCGTTCTAGTCATTCGTTTCGAGCATCAGAACTGCGTAAATTTTGAGTTTTTCAAGCGTTTCTTACCTGAAAACTGCCATATCTCGCGAACGGATTGACCAATCCGCAAAGTTTCTGTTGCATCTGAAAGTAGAAACTCGCCCGATTACAACGGTCTGAGTAGTTTTCCCCTAGGCCGTTCTAGTCATTCGTTTCGAGCATCAGAACTGCGTAAATTTTGAGTTTTTCAAGCGTCTCTTACATAAAAACTGCCATATCTCGCGAACGGATTGACCAATCCGCAAAGTTTCAGTTGCATCTGAAAGTAGAAGCTCGCCCGATTACAACGGTCTGAGTAGTTTTCCCCTAGGCCGTTCTAGTTATTCGTTTCGAGCATCAGAACTGCGAAAATTTTGAGTTTTTCAAGCGTTTCTTACCTCCAAACTGCCATATCTCGCGAACGGATTGACCAATTCGCAAAATTTCAGTTGCATCTGAAAGTAGAAGCTTGCCCGTATACAACGGTCTGAGTAGTTTTCCCCTAGGCCGTTCTAGTTATTCGTTTCGAGCATCAGACTGCGAAAATTTTGAGTTTTTCAAGCGTTTCTTACCTCAAAACTGCCATATCTCGCGAACGGATTGAGCAATCCGCAAAATTTCTGTTGCATCTGAAAGTAGAAACTCGCCCGATTACAACGGTCTGAGTAGTTTTCCCCTAGGCCGTTCTAGTTATTCGTTTCGAGCATCAGAACGGCGAAAATTTTGAGTTTTTCAAGCGTTTCTTACCTCAAAACTGCCATATCTCGCGAACGGATTGAGCAATCCGCAAAATTTCTGTTGCATCTGAAAGTAGAAACTCGCCCGATTACAACGGTCTGAGTAGTTTTCCCCTAGGCCGTTCTAGTTATTCGTTTCGAGCATCAGAACTGCGAAAATTTGAGTTTTTCAAGCGTTTCTTACCTCAAAACTGCAATATCTCGCGATCGGATTGACCAATCCGCAAAATTTCAGTTGCATCTGAAAGTAGAAACTGGCCCGATTACAACGGTATGAGTAATTTTCCCCTAGGCCGTTCTAGTTATTCGTTTCGAGCATCAGAACTGCGAAAATTTTGAGTTTTTCAAGCGTTTCTTACATCAAAACTGCCATATCTCGCGAACGGATTGCCCAATCCGCAAAATTTCTGTTGCATCTGAAAGTAGAAACTCGCCCGATTACAACGGTCTGAGTAGTTTTCCCCTAGGCCGTTCTAGTCATTCGTTTCGAGCATCAGAACTGCGTAAATTTTGAGTTTTTCAAGCGTTTCTTACCTGAAAACTGCCATATATCGCGAACGGATTGAGCAATCCGCAAAATTTCTGTTGCATCTGAAAGTAGAAACTCGCCCGATTACAACGGTCTGAGTAGTTTTCCCCTAGGCCGTTCTAGTTATTCGTTTCGAGCATCAGAACTGCGAAAATTTTGAGTTTTTCAAGCGTTTCTTACCTCAAAACTGCCATATCTCGCGATCGGATTGACCAATCCGCAAAATTTCAGTTGCATCTGAAAGTAGAAACTGGCCCGATTACAACGGTATGAGTAGTTTTCCCCTAGGCCGTTCTAGTTATTCGTTTCGAGCATCAGAACTGCGAAAATTTTGAGTTATTCAAGCGTTTCTTACATCAAAACTGCCATATCTCGCGAACGGATTGAGCAATCCGCAAAATTTCTGTTGCATCTGAAAGTAGAAACTCGCCCGATTACAACGGTCTGAGTAGTTTTCCCCTAGGCCGTTCTAGTTATTCGTTTCGAGCATCAGAACTGCGAAAATTTTGAGTTTTTCAAGCGTTTCTTACCTCAAAACTGCCATATCTCGCGATCGGATTGACCAATCCGCAAAATTTCAGTTGCATCTGAAAGTAGAAACTGGCCCGATTACAACGGTATGAGTAGTTTTCCCCTAGGCCGTTCTAGTTATTCGTTTCGAGCATCAGAACTGCGAAAATTTTGAGTTTTTCAAGCGTTTCTTACCTCAAAACTGCCATATCTCGCGAACGGATTGAGCAATCCGCAAAATTTCTGTTGCATCTGAAAGTAGAAACTCGCCCGATTACAACGGTCTGAGTAGTTTTCCCCTAGGCCGTTCTAGTTATTCGTTTTGAGCATCAGAACTGCGAAAATTTTGAGTTTTTCAAGCGTTTCTTACCTCAAAACTGCCATATCTCGCGAACGGATTGAGCAATCCGCAAAATTTCTGTTGCATCTGAAAGTAGAAACTCGCCCGATTACAACGGTCTGAGTAGTTTTCCCCTAGGCCGTTCTAGTTATTCGTTTCGAGCATCAGAACTGCGAAAATTTTGAGTTTTTCAAGCGTTTCTTACCCAAAACTGCCATATCTCGCGAACGGATTGACCAATCCGCAAAATTTCTGTTGCATCTGAAAGTAGAAACTCGCCCGATTACAACGGTCTGAGTAGTTTTCCTCTAGGCCGTTCTAGTCATTCGTTTCGAGCATCAGAACTGCGTAAATTTTGAGTTTTTCAAGCGTTTCTTACCTAAAAACTGCCATATCTCGCGAACGGATTGACCAATCCGCAAAGTTTCAGTTGCATCTGAAAGTAGAAGCTCGCCCGATTACAACGGTCTGAGTAGTTTTCCCCTAGGCCGTTCTAGTTAATCGTTTCGAGCATCAGAACTGCGAAAATTTTCAGTTTTTCAAGCGTTTCTTACCTCAAAACTGCCATATCTCGCGAACGGATTGACCAATTCGCAAAATTTCGGTTGCATCTGAAAGTAGAAGCTTGCCCGAATACAACGGTCTGAGTAGTTTTCCCCTAGGCCGTTCTAGTTATTCGTTTCGAGCATCAGAACTGCGAAAATTTTGAGTTTTTCAAGCGTTTCTTACCTGAAAACTGCCATATCTCGCGAACGGATTGACCAATCCGCAAAATTTCTGTTGCATCTGAAAGTAGAAACTCGCCCGATTACAACGGTCTGAGTAGTTTTCCCCTAGGCCGTTCTAGTCATTCGTTTCGAGCATCAGACCTGCGTAAATTTTGAGTTTTTCAAGCGTTTCTTACCTAAAAACTGCCATATCTCGCGAACGGATTGACCAATACGCAAAGTTTCAGTTGCATCTGAAAGTAGAAGCTCGCCCGATTACAACGGTCTGAGTAGTTTTCCCCTAGGCCGTTCTAGTTATTCGTTTCGAGCATCAGAACTGCGAAAATTTTGAGTTTTTCAAGCGTTTCTTACCTCAAAACTGCCATATCTCGCGAACGGATTGACCAATCCGCAAAATTTCTGTTGCATCTGAAAGTAGAAACTGGCCCGATTACAACGGTATGAGTAGGTTTCCCCTAGGGTGTTCTAGTTATTCGTTTCGAGCATCCGAACTGCGAAAATTTTGAGTTTTTCAAGCGTTTCTTACCTCAACACTGCCATATCTCGCGAACGGATTGACCAATCCGCAAAATTTCTGTTGCATCTGAAAGTAGAAACTCGCCCGATTACAACGGTCTGAGTAGTTTTCCCCTAGGCCGTTCTAGTTATTCGTTTCGAGCATCAGAACTGCGAAAATTTTGAGTTTTTCAAACGTTTCTTACATCAAAACTGCCATATCTCACGAACGGATTGACCAATCCGCAAAATTTCTGTTGCATCTGAAAGTAGAAACTCGCCCGATTACAACGGTCTGAGTGGTTTTCCCCTAGGCCGTTCTAGTCATTCGTTTCGAGCATCAGAACTGCGTAAATTTTGAGTTTTTCAAGCGTTTCTTACCTCAAAACTGCCATATCTCGCGATCGGATTGACCAATCCGCAAAATTTCAGTTGCATCTGAAAGTAGAAACTGGCCCGATTACAACGGTATGAGTAGTTTTCCCCTAGGCCGTTCTAGTTATTCGTTTCGAGCATCAGAACTGCGAAAATTTTGAGTTTTTCAAGCGTTTCTTACCTCAAAACTGCCATATCTCGCGAACGGATTGAGCAATCCGCAAAATTTCTGTTGCATCTGAAAGTAGAAACTCGCCCGATTACAACGGTCTGAGTAGTTTTCCCCTAGGCCGTTCTAGTTATTCGTTTTGAGCATCAGAACTGCGAAAATTTTGAGTTTTTCAAGCGTTTCTTACCTCAAAACTGCCATATCTCGCGAACGGATTGAGCAATCCGCAAAATTTCTGTTGCATCTGAAAGTAGAAACTCGCCCGATTACAACGGTCTGAGTAGTTTTCCCCTAGGCCGTTCTAGTTATTCGTTTCGAGCATCAGAACTGCGAAAATTTTGAGTTTTTCAAGCGTTTCTTACCCAAAACTGCCATATCTCGCGAACGGATTGACCAATCCGCAAAATTTCTGTTGCATCTGAAAGTAGAAACTCGCCCGAATACAACGGTCTGAGTAGTTTTCCTCTAGGCCGTTCTAGTCATTCGTTTCGAGCATCAGAACTGCGTAAATTTTGAGTTTTTCAAGCGTTTCTTACCTAAAAACTGCCATATCTCGCGAACGGATTGACCAATCCGCAAAGTTTCAGTTGCATCTGAAAGTAGAAGCTCGCCCGATTACAACGGTCTGAGTAGTTTTCCCCTAGGCCGTTCTAGTTAATCGTTTCGAGCATCAGAACTGCGAAAATTTTCAGTTTTTCAAGCGTTTCTTACCTCAAAACTGCCATATCTCGCGAACGGATTGACCAATTCGCAAAATTTCGGTTGCATCTGAAAGTAGAAGCTTGCCCGAATACAACGGTCTGAGTAGTTTTCCCCTAGGCCGTTCTAGTTATTCGTTTCGAGCATCAGAACTGCGAAAATTTTGAGTTTTTCAAGCGTTTCTTACCTGAAAACTGCCATATCTCGCGAACGGATTGACCAATCCGCAAAATTTCTGTTGCATCTGAAAGTAGAAACTCGCCCGATTACAACGGTCTGAGTAGTTTTCCCCTAGGCCGTTCTAGTCATTCGTTTCGAGCATCAGACCTGCGTAAATTTTGAGTTTTTCAAGCGTTTCTTACCTAAAAACTGCCATATCTCGCGAACGGATTGACCAATACGCAAAGTTTCAGTTGCATCTGAAAGTAGAAGCTCGCCCGATTACAACGGTCTGAGTAGTTTTCCCCTAGGCCGTTCTAGTTATTCGTTTCGAGCATCAGAACTGCGAAAATTTTGAGTTTTTCAAGCGTTTCTTACCTCAAAACTGCCATATCTCGCGAACGGATTGACCAATCCGCAAAATTTCTGTTGCATCTGAAAGTAGAAACTGGCCCGATTACAACGGTATGAGTAGTTTTCCCCTAGGCCGTTCTAGTTATTCGTTTCGAGCATCAGAACTGCGAAAATTTTGAGTTTTTCAAGCGTTTCTTACCTCAAAACTGCCATATCTCGCGAACGGATTGAGCAATCCGCAAAATTTCTGTTGCATCTGAAAGTAGAAACTCGCCCGATTACAACGGTCTGAGTAGTTTTCCCCTAGGCCGTTCTAGTTATTCGTTTTGAGCATCAGAACTGCGAAAATTTTGAGTTTTTCAAGCGTTTCTTACCTCAAAACTGCCATATCTCGCGAACGGATTGAGCAATCCGCAAAATTTCTGTTGCATCTGAAAGTAGAAACTCGCCCGATTACAACGGTCTGAGTAGTTTTCCCCTAGGCCGTTCTAGTTATTCGTTTCGAGCATCAGAACTGCGAAAATTTTGAGTTTTTCAAGCGTTTCTTACCCAAAACTGCCATATCTCGCGAACGGATTGACCAATCCGCAAAATTTCTGTTGCATCTGAAAGTAGAAACTCGCCCGAATACAACGGTCTGAGTAGTTTTCCTCTAGGCCGTTCTAGTCATTCGTTTCGAGCATCAGAACTGCGTAAATTTTGAGTTTTTCAAGCGTTTCTTACCTAAAAACTGCCATATCTCGCGAACGGATTGACCAATCCGCAAAGTTTCAGTTGCATCTGAAAGTAGAAGCTCGCCCGATTACAACGGTCTGAGTAGTTTTCCCCTAGGCCGTTCTAGTTAATCGTTTCGAGCATCAGAACTGCGAAAATTTTCAGTTTTTCAAGCGTTTCTTACCTCAAAACTGCCATATCTCGCGAACGGATTGACCAATTCGCAAAATTTCGGTTGCATCTGAAAGTAGAAGCTTGCCCGAATACAACGGTCTGAGTAGTTTTCCCCTAGGCCGTTCTAGTTATTCGTTTCGAGCATCAGAACTGCGAAAATTTTGAGTTTTTCAAGCGTTTCTTACCTGAAAACTGCCATATCTCGCGAACGGATTGACCAATCCGCAAAATTTCTGTTGCATCTGAAAGTAGAAACTCGCCCGATTACAACGGTCTGAGTAGTTTTCCCCTAGGCCGTTCTAGTCATTCGTTTCGAGCATCAGACCTGCGTAAATTTTGAGTTTTTCAAGCGTTTCTTACCTAAAAACTGCCATATCTCGCGAACGGATTGACCAATACGCAAAGTTTCAGTTGCATCTGAAAGTAGAAGCTCGCCCGATTACAACGGTCTGAGTAGTTTTCCCCTAGGCCGTTCTAGTTATTCGTTTCGAGCATCAGAACTGCGAAAATTTTGAGTTTTTCAAGCGTTTCTTACCTCAAAACTGCCATATCTCGCGAACGGATTGACCAATCCGCAAAATTTCTGTTGCATCTGAAAGTAGAAACTCGCCCGATTACAACGGTCTGAGTAGTTTTCCCCTAGGCCGTTCTAGTTATTCGTTTCGAGCATCAGAACTGCGAAAATTTTGAGTTTTTCAAGCGTTTCTTACCCAAAACTGCCATATCTCGCGAACGGATTGACCAATCCGCAAAATTTCTGTTGCATCTGAAAGTAGAAACTCGCCCGAATACAACGGTCTGAGTAGTTTTCCTCTAGGCCGTTCTAGTCATTCGTTTCGAGCATCAGAACTGCGTAAATTTTGAGTTTTTCAAGCGTTTCTTACCTAAAAACTGCCATTCTCGCGAACGGATTGACCAATCCGCAAAGTTTCAGTTGCATCTGAAAGTAGAAGCTCGCCCGATTACAACGGTCTGAGTAGTTTTCCCCTAGGCCGTTCTAGTTAATCGTTTCGAGCATCAGAACTGCGAAAATTTTCAGTTTTTCAAGCGTTTCTTACCTCAAAACTGCCATATCTCGCGAACGGATTGACCAATTCGCAAAATTTCGGTTGCATCTGAAAGTAGAAGCTTGCCCGAATACAACGGTCTGAGTAGTTTTCCCCTAGGCCGTTCTAGTTATTCGTTTCGAGCATCAGAACTGCGAAAATTTTGAGTTTTTCAAGCGTTTCTTACCTGAAAACTGCCATATCTCGCGAACGGATTGACCAATCCGCAAAATTTCTGTTGCATCTGAAAGTAGAAACTCGCCCGATTACAACGGTCTGAGTAGTTTTCCCCTAGGCCGTTCTAGTCATTCGTTTCGAGCATCAGACCTGCGTAAATTTTGAGTTTTTCAAGCGTTTCTTACCTAAAAACTGCCATATCTCGCGAACGGATTGACCAATACGCAAAGTTTCAGTTGCATCTGAAAGTAGAAGCTCGCCCGATTACAACGGTCTGAGTAGTTTTCCCCTAGGCCGTTCTAGTTATTCGTTTCGAGCATCAGAACTGCGAAAATTTTGAGTTTTTCAAGCGTTTCTTACCTCAAAACTGCCATATCTCGCGAACGGATTGACCAATCCGCAAAATTTCTGTTGCATCTGAAAGTAGAAACTGGCCCGATTACAACGGTATGAGTAGGTTTCCCCTAGGGTGTTCTAGTTATTCGTTTCGAGCATCCGAACTGCGAAAATTTTGAGTTTTTCAAGCGTTTCTTACCTCAACACTGCCATATCTCGCGAACGGATTGACCAATCCGCAAAATTTCTGTTGCATCTGAAAGTAGAAACTCGCCCGATTACAACGGTCTGAGTAGTTTTCCCCTAGGCCGTTCTAGTTATTCGTTTCGAGCATCAGAACTGCGAAAATTTTGAGTTTTTCAAACGTTTCTTACATCAAAACTGCCATATCTCGCGAACGGATTGACCAATCCGCAAAATTTCTGTTGCATCTGAAAGTAGAAACTCGCCCGATTACAACGGTCTGAGTGGTTTTCCCCTAGGCCGTTCTAGTCATTCGTTTCGAGCATCAGAACTGCGTAAATTTTGAGTTTTTCAAGCGTTTCTTACCTGAAAACTGCCATATCTCGCGAACGGATTGACCAATCCGCAAAGTTTCTGTTGCATCTGAAAGTAGAAACTCGCCCGATTACAACGGTCTGAGTAGTTTTCCCCTAGGCCGTTCTAGTTATTCGTTTCGAGCATCAGAACTGCGAAAATTTTGAGTTTTTCACGCGTTTCTTACCTCAAAACTGCCATATCTCGCGATCGGATTGACCAATCCGCAAAATTTCTGTTGCATCTGAAAGCAGAAACTGGCCCGATTACAACGGTATGAGTAGTTTTCCCCTAGGCCGTTCTAGTTATTCGTTTCGAGCATCAGAACTGCGAAAATTTTGAGTTTTTCAAGCGTTTCTTACCTCAAAACTGCCATATCTCGCGAATGGTTTGACCAATCCGCAAAATTTCTGTTGCATCTGAAAGTAGAAACTGGCCCGATTACAACAGTATGAGTAGTTTTCCCCTAGGCCGTTCTAGTTATTCGTTTCGAGCATCAGAACTGCGAAAATTTTGAGTTTTTCAAGCGTTTCTTACCTCAAAACTGCCATATCTCGCGAACGGATTGACCAATTCGCAAAATTTCAGTTGCATCTGAAAGTAGAAGCTTGCCCGAATACAACGGTCTGAGTAGTTTTCCCCTAGGCCGTTCTAGTTATTCGTTTCGAGCATCAGACTGCGAAAATTTTGAGTTTTTCGAGCGTTTCTTACCTCAAAACTGCCATATATCGCGAACGGATTGAGCAATCCGCAAAATTTCTGTTGCATCTGAAAGTAGAAACTGGCCCGATTACAACGGTATGAGTAGTTTTCCCCTAGGCCGTTCTAGTCATTCGTTTCGAGCATCAGAACTGCGTAAATTTTGAGTTTTTCAAGCGTTTCTTACCTGAAAACTGCCATATATCGCGAACGGATTGAGCAATCCGCAAAATTTCTGTTGCATCTGAATGTAGAAACTGGCCCGATTACAACGGTATGAGTAGTTTTCCCCTAGGCCGTTCTAGTTATTCGTTTCGAGCATCAGAACTGCGAAAATTTTGAGTTATTCAAGCGTTTCTTACATCAAAACTGCCATATCTCGCGAACGGATTGAGCAATCCGCAAAATTTCTGTTGCATCTGAAAGTAGAAACTCGCCCGATTACAACGGTCTGAGTAGTTTTCCCCTAGGCCGTTCTAGTTATTCGTTTCGAGCATCAGAACTGCGAAAATTTTGAGTTTTTCAAGCGTTTCTTACCTCAAAACTGCCATATCTCGCGATCGGATTGACCAATCCGCAAAATTTCAGTTGCATCTGAAAGTAGAAACTGGCCCGATTACAACGGTATGAGTAGTTTTCCCCTAGGCCGTTCTAGTTATTCGTTTCGAGCATCAGAACTGCGAAAATTTTGAGTTTTTCAAGCGTTTCTTACCTCAAAACTGCCATATCTCGCGAACGGATTGAGCAATCCGCAAAATTTCTGTTGCATCTGAAAGTAGAAACTCGCCCGATTACAACGGTCTGAGTAGTTTTCCCCTAGGCCGTTCTAGTTATTCGTTTTGAGCATCAGAACTGCGAAAATTTTGAGTTTTTCAAGCGTTTCTTACCTCAAAACTGCCATATCTCGCGAACGGATTGAGCAATCCGCAAAATTTCTGTTGCATCTGAAAGTAGAAACTCGCCCGATTACAACGGTCTGAGTAGTTTTCCCCTAGGCCGTTCTAGTTATTCGTTTCGAGCATCAGAACTGCGAAAATTTTGAGTTTTTCAAGCGTTTCTTACCCAAAACTGCCATATCTCGCGAACGGATTGACCAATCCGCAAAATTTCTGTTGCATCTGAAAGTAGAAACTCGCCCGATTACAACGGTCTGAGTAGT
The DNA here is from genome assembly GCF_051014685.1 of Ptiloglossa arizonensis. Classification (NCBI taxonomy): domain Eukaryota; kingdom Metazoa; phylum Arthropoda; class Insecta; order Hymenoptera; family Colletidae; genus Ptiloglossa; species Ptiloglossa arizonensis. The sequence goes on along the minus strand of NW_027479280.1, from coordinate 102,336 downwards.
TTTCCTCTAGGCCGTTCTAGTCATTCGTTTCGAGCATCAGAACTGCGTAAATTTTGAGTTTTTCAAGCGTTTCTTACCTAAAAACTGCCATATCTCGCGAACGGATTGACCAATCCGCAAAGTTTCAGTTGCATCTGAAAGTAGAAGCTCGCCCGATTACAACGGTCTGAGTAGTTTTCCCCTAGGCCGTTCTAGTTAATCGTTTCGAGCATCAGAACTGCGAAAATTTTCAGTTTTTCAAGCGTTTCTTACCTCAAAACTGCCATATCTCGCGAACGGATTGACCAATTCGCAAAATTTCGGTTGCATCTGAAAGTAGAAGCTTGCCCGAATACAACGGTCTGAGTAGTTTTCCCCTAGGCCGTTCTAGTTATTCGTTTCGAGCATCAGAACTGCGAAAATTTTGAGTTTTTCAAGCGTTTCTTACCTGAAAACTGCCATATCTCGCGAACGGATTGACCAATCCGCAAAATTTCTGTTGCATCTGAAAGTAGAAACTCGCCCGATTACAACGGTCTGAGTAGTTTTCCCCTAGGCCGTTCTAGTCATTCGTTTCGAGCATCAGACCTGCGTAAATTTTGAGTTTTTCAAGCGTTTCTTACCTAAAAACTGCCATATCTCGCGAACGGATTGACCAATACGCAAAGTTTCAGTTGCATCTGAAAGTAGAAGCTCGCCCGATTACAACGGTCTGAGTAGTTTTCCCCTAGGCCGTTCTAGTTATTCGTTTCGAGCATCAGAACTGCGAAAATTTTGAGTTTTTCAAGCGTTTCTTACCTCAAAACTGCCATATCTCGCGAACGGATTGACCAATCCGCAAAATTTCTGTTGCATCTGAAAGTAGAAACTGGCCCGATTACAACGGTATGAGTAGGTTTCCCCTAGGGTGTTCTAGTTATTCGTTTCGAGCATCCGAACTGCGAAAATTTTGAGTTTTTCAAGCGTTTCTTACCTCAACACTGCCATATCTCGCGAACGGATTGACCAATCCGCAAAATTTCTGTTGCATCTGAAAGTAGAAACTCGCCCGATTACAACGGTCTGAGTAGTTTTCCCCTAGGCCGTTCTAGTTATTCGTTTCGAGCATCAGAACTGCGAAAATTTTGAGTTTTTCAAACGTTTCTTACATCAAAACTGCCATATCTCGCGAACGGATTGACCAATCCGCAAAATTTCTGTTGCATCTGAAAGTAGAAACTCGCCCGATTACAACGGTCTGAGTGGTTTTCCCCTAGGCCGTTCTAGTCATTCGTTTCGAGCATCAGAACTGCGTAAATTTTGAGTTTTTCAAGCGTTTCTTACCTGAAAACTGCCATATCTCGCGAACGGATTGACCAATCCGCAAAGTTTCTGTTGCATCTGAAAGTAGAAACTCGCCCGATTACAACGGTCTGAGTAGTTTTCCCCTAGGCCGTTCTAGTTATTCGTTTCGAGCATCAGAACTGCGAAAATTTTGAGTTTTTCACGCGTTTCTTACCTCAAAACTGCCATATCTCGCGATCGGATTGACCAATCCGCAAAATTTCTGTTGCATCTGAAAGTAGAAACTGGCCCGATTACAACGGTATGAGTAGTTTTCCCCTAGGCCGTTCTAGTTATTCGTTTCGAGCATCAGAACTGCGAAAATTTTGAGTTTTTCAAGCGTTTCTTACCTCAAAACTGCCATATCTCGCGAATGGTTTGACCAATCCGCAAAATTTCTGTTGCATCTGAAAGTAGAAACTGGCCCGATTACAACAGTATGAGTAGTTTTCCCCTAGGCCGTTCTAGTTATTCGTTTCGAGCATCAGAACTGCGAAAATTTTGAGTTTTTCAAGCGTTTCTTACCTCAAAACTGCCATATCTCGCGAACGGATTGACCAATTCGCAAAATTTCAGTTGCATCTGAAAGTAGAAGCTTGCCCGAATACAACGGTCTGAGTAGTTTTCCCCTAGGCCGTTCTAGTTATTCGTTTCGAGCATCAGACTGCGAAAATTTTGAGTTTTTCGAGCGTTTCTTACCTCAAAACTGCCATATATCGCGAACGGATTGAGCAATCCGCAAAATTTCTGTTGCATCTGAAAGTAGAAACTGGCCCGATTACAACGGTATGAGTAGTTTTCCCCTAGGCCGTTCTAGTCATTCGTTTCGAGCATCAGAACTGCGTAAATTTTGAGTTTTTCAAGCGTTTCTTACCTGAAAACTGCCATATATCGCGAACGGATTGAGCAATCCGCAAAATTTCTGTTGCATCTGAAAGTAGAAACTCGCCCGATTACAACGGTCTGAGTAGTTTTCCCCTAGGCCGTTCTAGTTATTCGTTTCGAGCATCCGAACTGCGAAAATGTTGAGTTTTTCAAGCGTTTCTTACCTCAACACTGCCATATCTCGCGAAAGGATTGACCAATCCGCAAAATTTCTGTTGCATCTGAAAGTAGAAACTCGCCCGATTACAACGGTCTGAGTAGTTTTCCCCTAGGCCGTTCTAGTTATTCGTTTCGAGCATCAGAACTGCGAAAATTTTGAGTTTTTCAAACGTTTCTTACATCAAAACTGCCATATCTCGCGAACGGATTGACCAATCCGCAAAATTTCTGTTGCATCTGAAAGTAGAAACTCGCCCGATTACAACGGTCTGAGTAGTTTTCCCCTAGGCCGTTCTAGTCATTCGTTTCGAGCATCAGAACTGCGTAAATTTTGAGTTTTTCAAGCGTTTCTTACCTGAAAACTGCCATATCTCGCGAACGGATTGACCAATCCGCAAAGTTTCTGTTGCATCTGAAAGTAGAAACTCGCCCGATTACAACGGTCTGAGTAGTTTTCCCCTAGGCCGTTCTAGTTATTCGTTTCGAGCATCAGAACTGCGAAAATTTTGAGTTTTTCACGCGTTTCTTACCTCAAAACTGCCATATCTCGCGATCGGATTGACCAATCCGCAAAATTTCTGTTGCATCTGAAAGTAGAAACTGGCCCGATTACAACGGTATGAGTAGTTTTCCCCTAGGCCGTTCTAGTTATTCGTTTCGAGCATCAGAACTGCGAAAATTTTGAGTTTTTCAAGCGTTTCTTACCTCAAAACTGCCATATCTCGCGAACGGATTGACCAATTCGCAAAATTTCAGTTGCATCTGAAAGTAGAAGCTTGCCCGAATACAACGGTCTGAGTAGTTTTCCCCTAGGCCGTTCTAGTTATTCGTTTCGAGCATCAGACTGCGAAAATTTTGAGTTTTTCGAGCGTTTCTTACCTCAAAACTTCCATATATCGCGAACGGATTGAGCAATCCGCAAAATTTCTGTTGCATCTGAAAGTAGAAACTGGCCCGATTACAACGGTATGAGTAGTTTTCCCCTAGGCCGTTCTAGTCATTCGTTTCGAGCATCAGAACTGCGTAAATTTTGAGTTTTTCAAGCGTTTCTTACCTGAAAACTGCCATATATCGCGAACGGATTGAGCAATCCGCAAAATTTCTGTTGCATCTGAAAGTAGAAACTCGCCCGATTACAACGGTCTGAGTAGTTTTCCCCTAGGCCGTTCTAGTTATTCGTTTCGAGCATCCGAACTGCGAAAATGTTGAGTTTTTCAAGCGTTTCTTACCTCAACACTGCCATATCTCGCGAAAGGATTGACCAATCCGCAAAATTTCTGTTGCATCTGAAAGTAGAAACTCGCCCGATTACAACGGTCTGAGTAGTTTTCCCCTAGGCCGTTCTAGTTATTCGTTTCGAGCATCAGAACTGCGAAAATTTTGAGTTTTTCAAACGTTTCTTACATCAAAACTGCCATATCTCGCGAACGGATTGACCAATCCGCAAAATTTCTGTTGCATCTGAAAGTAGAAACTCGCCCGATTACAACGGTCTGAGTAGTTTTCCCCTAGGCCGTTCTAGTCATTCGTTTCGAGCATCAGAACTGCGTAAATTTTGAGTTTTTCAAGCGTTTCTTACCTGAAAACTGCCATATCTCGCGAACGGATTGACCAATCCGCAAAGTTTCTGTTGCATCTGAAAGTAGAAACTCGCCCGATTACAACGGTCTGAGTAGTTTTCCCCTAGGCCGTTCTAGTTATTCGTTTCGAGCATCAGAACTGCGAAAATTTTGAGTTTTTCACGCGTTTCTTACCTCAAAACTGCCATATCTCGCGATCGGATTGACCAATCCGCAAAATTTCTGTTGCATCTGAAAGTAGAAACTGGCCCGATTACAACGGTATGAGTAGTTTTCCCCTAGGCCGTTCTAGTTATTCGTTTCGAGCATCAGAACTGCGAAAATTTTGAGTTTTTCAAGCGTTTCTTACCTCAAAACTGCCATATCTCGCGAACGGATTGAGCAATCCGCAAAATTTCTGTTGCATCTGAAAGTAGAAACTCGCCCGATTACAACGGTCTGAGTAGTTTTCCCCTAGGCCGTTCTAGTTATTCGTTTCGAGCATCAGAACGGCGAAAATTTTGAGTTTTTCAAGCGTTTCTTACCTCAAAACTGCCATATCTCGCGAACGGATTGAGCAATCCGCAAAATTTCTGTTGCATCTGAAAGTAGAAACTCGCCTGATTACAACGGTCTGAGTAGTTTTCCCCTAGGCCGTTCTAGTTATTCGTTTCGAGCATCAGAACTGCGAAAATTTTGAGTTTTTCAAGCGTTTCTTACATCAAAACTGCCATATCTCGCGAACGGATTGCCCAATCCGCAAAATTTCTGTTGCATCTGAAAGTAGAAACTCGCCCGATTACAACGGTCTGAGTAGTTTTCCCCTAGGCCGTTCTAGTCATTCGTTTCGAGCATCAGAACTGCGTAAATTTTGAGTTTTTCAAGCGTTTCTTACCTGAAAACTGCCATATATCGCGAACGGATTGAGCAATCCGCAAAATTTCTGTTGCATCTGAAAGTAGAAACTCGCCCGATTACAACGGTCTGAGTAGTTTTCCCCTAGGCCGTTCTAGTTATTCGTTTCGAGCATCAGAACTGCGAAAATTTTGAGTTTTTCAAGCGTTTCTTACCTCAAAACTGCCATATCTCGCGATCGGATTGACCAATCCGCAAAATTTCAGTTGCATCTGAAAGTAGAAACTGGCCCGATTACAACGGTATGAGTAGTTTTCCCCTAGGCCGTTCTAGTTATTCGTTTCGAGCATCAGAACTGCGAAAATTTTGAGTTATTCAAGCGTTTCTTACATCGAAACTGCCATATCTCGCGAACGGATTGAGCAATCCGCAAAATTTCTGTTGCATCTGAAAGTAGAAACTCGCCCGATTACAACGGTCTGAGTAGTTTTCCCCTAGGCCGTTCTAGTTATTCGTTTCGAGCATCAGAACTGCGAAAATTTTGAGTTTTTCAAGCGTTTCTTACCTCAAAACTGCCATATCTCGCGATCGGATTGACCAATCCGCAAAATTTCAGTTGCATCTGAAAGTAGAAACTGGCCCGATTACAACGGTATGAGTAGTTTTCCCCTAGGCCGTTCTAGTTATTCGTTTCGAGCATCAGAACTGCGAAAATTTTGAGTTTTTCAAGCGTTTCTTACCTCAAAACTGCCATATCTCGCGAACGGATTGAGCAATCCGCAAAATTTCTGTTGCATCTGAAAGTAGAAACTCGCCCGATTACAACGGTCTGAGTAGTTTTCCCCTAGGCCGTTCTAGTTATTCGTTTCGAGCATCAGAACTGCGAAAATTTTGAGTTTTTCAAGCGTTTCTTACCTCAAAACTGCCATATCTCGCGAACGGATTGAGCAATCCGCAAAATTTCTGTTGCATCTGAAAGTAGAAACTCGCCCGATTACAACGGTCTGAGTAGTTTTCCCCTAGGCCGTTCTAGTTATTCGTTTCGAGCATCAGAACTGCGAAAATTTTCAGTTTTTCAAGCGTTTCTTACCTCAAAACTGCCATATCTCGCGAACGGATTGACCAATTCGCAAAATTTCGGTTGCATCTGAAAGTAGAAGCTTGCCCGAATACAACGGTCTGAGTAGTTTTCCCCTAGGCCGTTCTAGTTATTCGTTTCGAGCATCAGAACTGCGAAAATTTTGAGTTTTTCAAGCGTTTCTCACCTGAAAACTGCCATATCTCGCGAACGGATTGACCAATCCGCAAAATTTCTGTTGCATCTGAAAGTAGAAACTCGCCCGATTACAACGGTCTGAGTAGTTTTCCCCTAGGCCGTTCTAGTCATTCGTTTCGAGCATCAGACCTGCGTAAATTTTGAGTTTTTCAAGCGTTTCTTACCTCAACACTGCCATATCTCGCGAACGGATTGACCAATCCGCAAAATTTCTGTTGCATCTGAAAGTAGAAACTCGCCCGATTACAACGGTCTGAGTAGTTTTCCCCTAGGCCGTTCTAGTTATTCGTTTCGAGCATCAGAACTGCGAAAATTTTGAGTTTTTCAAACGTTTCTTACATCAAAACTGCCATATCTCGCGAACGGATTGACCAATCCGCAAAATTTCTGTTGCATCTGAAAGTAGAAACTCGCCCGATTACAACGGTCTGAGTGGATTTCCCCTAGGCCGTTCTAGTCATTCGTTTCGAGCATCAGAACTGCGTAAATTTTGAGTTTTTCAAGCGTTTCTTACCTGAAAACTGCCATATCTCGCGAACGGATTGACCAATCCGCAAAGTTTCTGTTGCATCTGAAAGTAGAAACTCGCCCGATTACAACGGTCTGAGTAGTTTTCCCCTAGGCCGTTCTAGTTATTCGTTTCGAGCATCAGAACTGCGAAAATTTTGAGTTTTTCACGCGTTTCTTACCTCAAAACTGCCATATCTCGCGATCGGATTGACCAATCCGCAAAATTTCTGTTGCATCTGAAAGTAGAAACTGGCCCGATTACAACGGTATGAGTAGTTTTCCCCTAGGCCGTTCTAGTTATTCGTTTCGAGCATCAGAACTGCGAAAATTTTGAGTTTTTCAAGCGTTTCTTACCTCAAAACTGCCATATCTCGCGAATGGTTTGACCAATCCGCAAAATTTCTGTTGCATCTGAAAGTAGAAACTGGCTCGATTACAACAGTATGAGTAGTTTTCCCCTAGGCCGTTCTAGTTATTCGTTTCGAGCATCAGAACTGCGAAAATTTTGAGTTTTTCAAGCGTTTCTTACCTCAAAACTGCCATATCTCGCGAACGGATTGACCAATTCGCAAAATTTCAGTTGCATCTGAAAGTAGAAGCTTGCCCGAATACAACGGTCTGAGTAGTTTTCCCCTAGGCCGTTCTAGTTATTCGTTTCGAGCATCAGACTGCGAAAATTTTGAGTTTTTCGAGCGTTTCTTACCTCAAAACTGCCATATATCGCGAACGGATTGAGCAATCCGCAAAATTTCTGTTGCATCTGAAAGTAGAAACTGGCCCGATTACAACGGTATGAGTAGTTTTCCCCTAGGCCGTTCTAGTCATTCGTTTCGAGCATCAGAACTGCGTAAATTTTGAGTTTTTCAAGCGTTTCTTACCTGAAAACTGCCATATATCGCGAACGGATTGAGCAATCCGCAAAATTTCTGTTGCATCTGAAAGTAGAAACTCGCCCGATTACAACGGTCTGAGTAGTTTTCCCCTAGGCCGTTCTAGTTATTCGTTTCGAGCATCCGAACTGCGAAAATGTTGAGTTTTTCAAGCGTTTCTTACCTCAACACTGCCATATCTCGCGAAAGGATTGACCAATCCGCAAAATTTCTGTTGCATCTGAAAGTAGAAACTCGCCCGATTACAACGGTCTGAGTAGTTTTCCCCTAGGCCGTTCTAGTTATTCGTTTCGAGCATCAGAACTGCGAAAATTTTGAGTTTTTCAAACGTTTCTTACATCAAAACTGCCATATCTCGCGAACGGATTGACCAATCCGCAAAATTTCTGTTGCATCTGAAAGTAGAAACTCGCCCGATTACAACGGTCTGAGTAGTTTTCCCCTAGGCCGTTCTAGTCATTCGTTTCGAGCATCAGAACTGCGTAAATTTTGAGTTTTTCAAGCGTTTCTTACCTGAAAACTGCCATATCTCGCGAACGGATTGACCAATCCGCAAAGTTTCTGTTGCATCTGAAAGTAGAAACTCGCCCGATTACAACGGTCTGAGTAGTTTTCCCCTAGGCCGTTCTAGTTATTCGTTTCGAGCATCAGAACTGCGAAAATTTTGAGTTTTTCACGCGTTTCTTACCTCAAAACTGCCATATCTCGCGATCGGATTGACCAATCCGCAAAATTTCTGTTGCATCTGAAAGTAGAAACTGGCCCGATTACAACGGTATGAGTAGTTTTCCCCTAGGCCGTTCTAGTTATTCGTTTCGAGCATCAGAACAGCGAAAATTTTGAGTTTTTCAAGCGTTTCTTACCTCAAAACTGCCATATCTCGCGAACGGTTTGACCAATCCGCAAAATTTCTGTTGCATCTGAAAGTAGAAACTGGCCCGATTACAACAGTATGAGTAGTTTTCCCCTAGGCCGTTCTAGTTATTCGTTTCGAGCATCAGAACTGCGAAAATTTTGAGTTTTTCACGCGTTTCTTACCTCAAAACTGCCATATCTCGCGATCGGATTGACCAATCCGCAAAATTTCTGTTGCATCTGAAAGTAGAAACTGGCCCGATTACAACGGTATGAGTAGTTTTCCCCTAGGCCGTTCTAGTTATTCGTTTCGAGCATCAGAACTGCGAAAATTTTGAGTTTTTCAAGCGTTTCTTACCTCAAAACTGCCATATCTCGCGAATGGTTTGACCAATCCGCAAAATTTCTGTTGCATCTGAAAGTAGAAACTGGCTCGATTACAACAGTATGAGTAGTTTTCCTCTAGGCCGTTCTAGTTATTCGTTTCGAGCATCAGAACTGCGAAAATTTTGAGTTTTTCAAGCGTTTCTTACCTCAAAACTGCCATATCTCGCGAACGGATTGACCAATTCGCAAAATTTCAGTTGCATCTGAAAGTAGAAGCTTGCCCGAATACAACGGTCTGAGTAGTTTTCCCCTAGGCCGTTCTAGTTATTCGTTTCGAGCATCAGACTGCGAAAATTTTGAGTTTTTCGAGCGTTTCTTACCTCAAAACTGCCATATATCGCGAACGGATTGAGCAATCCGCAAAATTTCTGTTGCATCTGAAAGTAGAAACTGGCCCGATTACAACGGTATGAGTAGTTTTCCCCTAGGCCGTTCTAGTCATTCGTTTCGAGCATCAGAACTGCGTAAATTTTGAGTTTTTCAAGCGTTTCTTACCTGAAAACTGCCATATATCGCGAACGGATTGAGCAATCCGCAAAATTTCTGTTGCATCTGAAAGTAGAAACTCGCCCGATTACAACGGTCTGAGTAGTTTTCCCCTAGGCCGTTCTAGTTATTCGTTTCGAGCATCAGAACTGCGAAAATTTTGAGTTTTTCAAGCGTTTCTTACCTCAAAACTGCCATATCTCGCGATCGGATTGACCAATCCGCAAAATTTCAGTTGCATCTGAAAGTAGAAACTGGCCCGATTACAACGGTATGAGTAGTTTTCCCCTAGGCCGTTCTAGTTATTCGTTTCGAGCATCAGTACTGCGAAAATTTTGAGTTATTCAAGCGTTTCTTACATCAAAACTGCCATATCTCGCGAACGGATTGAGCAATCCGCAAAATTTCTGTTGCATCTGAAAGTAGAAACTCGCCCGATTACAACGGTCTGAGTAGTTTTCCCCTAGGCCGTTCTAGTTATTCGTTTCGAGCATCAGAACTGCGAAAATTTTGAGTTTTTCAAGTGTTTCTTACCTCAAAACTGCCATATCTCGCGAACGGATTGAGCAATCCGCAAAATTTCTGTTGCATCTGAAAGTAGAAACTCGCCCGATTACAACGGTCTGAGTAGTTTTCCCCTAGGCCGTTCTAGTTATTCGTTTCGAGCATCAGAACTGCGAAAATTTTGAGTTTTTCAAGCGTTTCTTACCTCAAAACTGCCATATCTCGCGAACGGATTGAGCAATCCGCAAAATTTCTGTTGCATCTGAAAGTAGAAACTCGCCCGATTACAACGGTCTGAGTAGTTTTCCCCTAGGCCGTTCTAGTTATTCGTTTCGAGCATCAGAACTGCGAAAATTTTCAGTTTTTCAAGCGTTTCTTACCTCAAAACTGCCATATCTCGCGAACGGATTGACCAATTCGCAAAATTTCGGTTGCATCTGAAAGTAGAAGCTTGCCCGAATACAACGGTCTGAGTAGTTTTCCCCTAGGCCGTTCTAGTTATTCGTTTCGAGCATCAGAACTGCGAAAATTTTGAGTTTTTCAAGCGTTTCTCACCTGAAAACTGCCATATCTCGCGAACGGATTGACCAATCCGCAAAATTTCTGTTGCATCTGAAAGTAGAAACTCGCCCGATTACAACGGTCTGAGTAGTTTTCCCCTAGGCCGTTCTAGTCATTCGTTTCGAGCATCAGACCTGCGTAAATTTTGAGTTTTTCAAGCGTTTCTTACCTCAACACTGCCATATCTCGCGAACGGATTGACCAATCCGCAAAATTTCTGTTGCATCTGAAAGTAGAAACTCGCCCGATTACAACGGTCTGAGTAGTTTTCCCCTAGGCCGTTCTAGTTATTCGTTTCGAGCATCAGAACTGCGAAAATTTTGAGTTTTTCAAACGTTTCTTACATCAAAACTGCCATATCTCGCGAACGGATTGACCAATCCGCAAAATTTCTGTTGCATCTGAAAGTAGAAACTCGCCCGATTACAACGGTCTGAGTGGTTTTCCCCTAGGCCGTTCTAGTCATTCGTTTCGAGCATCAGAACTGCGTAAATTTTGAGTTTTTCAAGCGTTTCTTACCTGAAAACTGCCATATCTCGCGAACGGATTGACCAATCCGCAAAGTTTCTGTTGCATCTGAAAGTAGAAACTCGCCCGATTACAACGGTCTGAGTAGTTTTCCCCTAGGCCGTTCTAGTTATTCGTTTCGAGCATCAGAACTGCGAAAATTTTGAGTTTTTCACGCGTTTCTTACCTCAAAACTGCCATATCTCGCGATCGGATTGACCAATCCGCAAAATTTCTGTTGCATCTGAAAGTAGAAACTGGCCCGATTACAACGGTATGAGTAGTTTTCCCCTAGGCCGTTCTAGTTATTCGTTTCGAGCATCAGAACTGCGAAAATTTTGAGTTTTTCAAGCGTTTCTTACCTCAAAACTGCCATATCTCGCGAATGGTTTGACCAATCCGCAAAATTTCTGTTGCATCTGAAAGTAGAAACTGGCTCGATTACAACAGTATGAGTAGTTTTCCCCTAGGCCGTTCTAGTTATTCGTTTCGAGCATCAGAACTGCGAAAATTTTGAGTTTTTCAAGCGTTTCTTACCTCAAAACTGCCATATCTCGCGAACGGATTGACCAATTCGCAAAATTTCAGTTGCATCTGAAAGTAGAAGCTTGCCCGAATACAACGGTCTGAGTAGTTTTCCCCTAGGCCGTTCTAGTTATTCGTTTCGAGCATCAGACTGCGAAAATTTTGAGTTTTTCGAGCGTTTCTTACCTCAAAACTGCCATATATCGCGAACGGATTGAGCAATCCGCAAAATTTCTGTTGCATCTGAAAGTAGAAACTGGCCCGATTACAACGGTATGAGTAGTTTTCCCCTAGGCCGTTCTAGTCATTCGTTTCGAGCATCAGAACTGCGTAAATTTTGAGTTTTTCAAGCGTTTCTTACCTGAAAACTGCCATATATCGCGAACGGATTGAGCAATCCGCAAAATTTCTGTTGCATCTGAAAGTAGAAACTCGCCCGATTACAACGGTCTGAGTAGTTTTCCCCTAGGCCGTTCTAGTTATTCGTTTCGAGCATCCGAACTGCGAAAATGTTGAGTTTTTCAAGCGTTTCTTACCTCAACACTGCCATATCTCGCGAAAGGATTGACCAATCCGCAAAATTTCTGTTGCATCTGAAAGTAGAAACTCGCCCGATTACAACGGTCTGAGTAGTTTTCCCCTAGGCCGTTCTAGTTATTCGTTTCGAGCATCAGAACTGCGAAAATTTTGAGTTTTTCAAACGTTTCTTACATCAAAACTGCCATATCTCGCGAACGGATTGACCAATCCGCAAAATTTCTGTTGCATCTGAAAGTAGAAACTCGCCCGATTACAACGGTCTGAGTAGTTTTCCCCTAGGCCGTTCTAGTCATTCGTTTCGAGCATCAGAACTGCGTAAATTTTGAGTTTTTCAAGCGTTTCTTACCTGAAAACTGCCATATCTCGCGAACGGATTGACCAATCCGCAAAGTTTCTGTTGCATCTGAAAGTAGAAACTCGCCCGATTACAACGGTCTGAGTAGTTTTCCCCTAGGCCGTTCTAGTTATTCGTTTCGAGCATCAGAACTGCGAAAATTTTGAGTTTTTCACGCGTTTCTTACCTCAAAACTGCCATATCTCGCGATCGGATTGACCAATCCGCAAAATTTCTGTTGCATCTGAAAGTAGAAACTGGCCCGATTACAACGGTATGAGTAGTTTTCCCCTAGGCCGTTCTAGTTATTCGTTTCGAGCATCAGAACAGCGAAAATTTTGAGTTTTTCAAGCGTTTCTTACCTCAAAACTGCCATATCTCGCGAACGGTTTGACCAATCCGCAAAATTTCTGTTGCATCTGAAAGTAGAAACTGGCCCGATTACAACAGTATGAGTAGTTTTCCCCTAGGCCGTTCTAGTTATTCGTTTCGAGCATCAGAACTGCGAAAATTTTGAGTTTTTCACGCGTTTCTTACCTCAAAACTGCCATATCTCGCGATCGGATTGACCAATCCGCAAAATTTCTGTTGCATCTGAAAGTAGAAACTGGCCCGATTACAACGGTATGAGTAGTTTTCCCCTAGGCCGTTCTAGTTATTCGTTTCGAGCATCAGAACTGCGAAAATTTTGAGTTTTTCAAGCGTTTCTTACCTCAAAAACTGCCATATCTCGCGAATGGTTTGACCAATCCGCAAAATTTCTGTTGCATCTGAAAGTAGAAACTGGCTCGATTACAACAGTATGAGTAGTTTTCCCCCTAGGCCGTTCTAGTTATTCGTTTCGAGCATCAGAACTGCGAAAATTTTGAGTTTTTCAAGCGTTTCTTACCTCAAAACTGCCATATCTCGCGAACCGATTGACCAATTCGCAAAATTTCAGTTGCATCTGAAAGTAGAAGCTTGCCCGAATACAACGGTCTGAGTAGTTTTCCCCTAGGCCGTTCTAGTTATTCGTTTCGAGCATCAGACTGCGAAAATTTTGAGTTTTTCGAGCGTTTCTTACCTCAAAACTGCATATATCGCGAACGGATTGAGCAATCCGCAAAATTTCTGTTGCATCTGAAAGTAGAAACTGGCCCGATTACAACGGTATGAGTAGTTTTCCCCTAGGCCGTTCTAGTCATTCGTTTCGAGCATCAGAACTGCGTAAATTTTGAGTTTTTCAAGCGTTTCTTACCTGAAAACTGCCATATATCGCGAACGGATTGAGCAATCCGCAAAATTTCTGTTGCATCTGAAAGTAGAAACTCGCCCGATTACAACGGTCTGAGTAGTTTTCCCCTAGGCCGTTCTAGTTATTCGTTTCGAGCATCCGAACTGCGAAAATGTTGAGTTTTTCAAGCGTTTCTTACCTCAACACTGCCATATCTCGCGAAAGGATTGACCAATCCGCAAAATTTCTGTTGCATCTGAAAGTAGAAACTCGCCCGATTACAACGGTCTGAGTAGTTTTCCCCTAGGCCGTTCTAGTTATTCGTTTCGAGCATCAGAACTGCGAAAATTTGAGTTTTTCAAACGTTTCTTACATCAAAACTGCCATATCTCGCGAACGGATTGACCAATCCGCAAAATTTCTGTTGCATCTGAAAGTAGAAACTCGCCCGATTACAACGGTCTGAGTAGTTTTCCCCCTAGGCCGTTCTAGTCATTCGTTTCGAGCATCAGAACTGCGTAAATTTTGAGTTTTTCAAGCGTTTCTTACCTGAAAACTGCCATATCTCGCGAACGGATTGACCAATCCGCAAAGTTTCTGTTGCATCTGAAAGTAGAAACTCGCCCGATTACAACGGTCTGAGTAGTTTTCCCCTAGGCCGTTCTAGTTATTCGTTTCGAGCATCAGAACTGCGAAAATTTTGAGTTTTTCACGCGTTTCTTACCTCAAAACTGCCATATCTCGCGATCGGATTGACCAATCCGCAAAATTTCTGTTGCATCTGAAAGTAGAAACTGGCCCGATTACAACGGTATGAGTAGTTTTCCCCTAGGCCGTTCTAGTTATTCGTTTCGAGCATCAGAACAGCGAAAATTTTGAGTTTTTCAAGCGTTTCTTACCTCAAAACTGCCATATCTCCGAACGGTTTGACCAATCCGCAAAATTTCTGTTGCATCTGAAAGTAGAAACTGGCCCGATTACAACAGTATGAGTAGTTTTCCCCTAGGCCGTTCTAGTTATTCGTTTCGAGCATCAGAACTGCGAAAATTTTGAGTTTTTCAAGCGTTTCTTACCTCAAAACTGCCATATCTCGCGAACGGATTGACCAATTCGCAAAATTTCAGTTGCATCTGAAAGTAGAAGCTTGCCCGAATACAACGGTCTGAGTAGTTTTCCCTAGGCCGTTCTAGTTATTCGTTTCGAGCATCAGACTGCGAAAATTTTGAGTTTTTCGAGCGTTTCTTACCTCAAAACTGCCATATCTCGCGAACGGATTGAGCAATCCGCAAAATTTCTGTTGCATCTGAAAGTAGAAACTGGCCCGATTACAACGGTATGAGTAGTTTTCCCCTAGGCCGTTCTAGTTATTCGTTTCGAGCATCAGAACTGCGAAAATTTTGAGTTTTTCAAGCGTTTCTTACCTCAAAACTGCCATATCTCGCGAACGGTTTGACCAATCCGCAAAATTTCTGTTGCATCTGAAAGTAGAAACTGGCCCGATTACAACAGTATGAGTAGTTTTCCCCTAGGCCGTTCTAGTTATTCGTTTCGAGCATCAGAACTGCGAAAATTTTGAGTTTTTCAAGCGTTTCTTACCTCAAAACTGCCATATCTCGCGAACGGATTGACCAATTCGCAAAATTTCAGTTGCATCTGAAAGTAGAAGCATGCCCGAATACAACGGTCTGAGTAGTTTTCCCCTAGGCCGTTCTAGTTATTCGTCTCGAGCATCAGACTGCGAAAATTTTGAGTTTTTCGAGCGTTTCTTACCTCAAAACTGCCATATATCGCGAACGGATTGAGCAATCCGCAAAATTTCTGTTGCATCTGAAAGTAGAAACTGGCCCGATTACAACGGTATGAGTAGTTTTCCCCTAGGCCGTTCTAGTCATTCGTTTCGAGCATCAGAACTGCGTAAATTTTGAGTTTTTCAAGCGTTTCTTACCTGAAAACTGCCATATATCGCGAACGGATTGAGCAATCCGCAAAATTTCTGTTGCATCTGAAAGTAGAAACTCGCCCGATTACAACGGTCTGAGTAGTTTTCCCCTAGGCCGTTCTAGTTATTCGTTTCGAGCATCCGAACTGCGAAAATTTTGAGTTTTTCAAGCGTTTCTTACCTCAACACTGCCATATCTCGCGAAAGGATTGACCAATCCTCAAAATTTCTGTTGCATCTGAAAGTAGAAACTCGCCCGATTACAACGGTCTGAGTAGTTTTCCCCTTGGCCGTTCTAGTTATTCGTTTCGAGCATCAGAACTGCGAAAATTTGAGTTTTTCAAACGTTTCTTACATCAAAACTGCCATATCTCGCGAACGGATTGACCAATCCGCAAAATTTCTGTTGCATCTGAAAGTAGAAACTCGCCCGATTACAACGGTCTGAGTAGTTTTCCCCTAGGCCGTTCTAGTCATTCGTTTCGAGCATCAGAACTGCGTAAATTTTGAGTTTTTCAAGCGTTTCTTACCTCAAAACTGCCATATCTCGCGAACGGATTGACCAATTCGCAAAATTTCTGTTGCATCTGAAAGTAGAAACTCGCCCGATTACAACGGTCTGAGTAGTTTTCCCCTAGGCCGTTCTAGTTATTCGTTTCGAGCATCAGAACTGCGAAAATTTTGAGTTTTTCACGCGTTTCTTACCTCAAAACTGCCATATCTCGCGATCGGATTGACCAATCCGCAAAATTTCTGTTGCATCTGAAAGTAGAAACTGGCCCGATTACAACGGTATGAGTAGTTTTCCCCTAGGCCGTTCTAGTTATTCGTTTCGAGCATCAGAACTGCGAAAATTTTGAGTTTTTCAAGCGTTTCTTACCTCAAAACTGCCATATCTCGCGAACGGTTTGACCAATCCGCAAAATTTCTGTTGCATCTGAAAGTAGAAACTGGCCCGATTACAACAGTATGAGTAGTTTTCCCCTAGGCCGTTCTAGTTATTCGTTTCGAGCATCAGAACTGCGAAAATTTTGAGTTTTTCAAGCGTTTCTTACCTCAAAACTGCCATATCTCGCGAACGGATTGACCAATTCGAAAAATTTCAGTTGCATCTGAAAGTAGAAGCTTGCCCGAATACAACGGTCTGAGTAGTTTTCCCCTAGGCCGTTCTAGTTATTCGATTCGAGCATCAGACTGCGAAAATTTTGAGTTTTTCGAGCGTTTCTTACCTCAAAACTGCCATATATCGCGAACGGATTGAGCAATCCGCAAAATTTCTGTTGCATCTGAAAGTAGAAACTGGCCCGATTACAACGGTATGAGTAGTTTTCCCCTAGGCCGTTCTAGTCATTCGTTTCGAGCATCAGAACTGCGTAAATTTTGAGTTTTTCAAGCGTTTCTTACCTGAAAACTGCCATATATCGCGAACGGATTGAGCAATCCGCAAAATTTCTGTTGCATCTGAAAGTAGAAACTCGCCCGATTACAACGGTCTGAGTAGTTTTCCCCTAGGCCGTTCTAGTTATTCGTTTCGAGCATCAGAACTGCGAAAATTTTGAGTTTTTCAAGCGTTTCTTACCTCAAAACTGCCATATCTCGCGAACGGATTGACCAATTCGCAAAATTTCAGTTGCATCTGAAAGTAGAAGCTTGCCCGAATGCAACGGTCTGAGTAGTTTTCCCTAGGCCGTTCTAGTTATTCGTTTCGAGCATCAGAACTGCGAAAATTTTGAGTTTTTCAAGCGTTTCTTACCTCAAAACTGCCATATCTCGCGAACGGATTGACCAATCCGCAAAATTTCTGTTGCATCTGAAAGTAGAAACTCGCCCGATTACAACGGTCTGAGTAGTTTTCCCCTAGGCCGTTCTAGTCATTCGTTTCGAGCATCAGAACTGCGTAAATTTTTAGTTTTTCAAGCGTTTCTTACCTAAAAACTGCCATATCTCGCGAACGGATTGACCAATCCGCAAAGTTTCAGTTGCATCTGAAAGTAGAAGCTCGCCCGATTACAACGGTCTGAGTAGTTTTCCCCTAGGCCGTTCTAGTTATTCGTTTCGAGCATCAGAACTGCGAAAATTTTGAGTTTTTCAAGCGTTTCTTTCCTCAAAACTGCCATATCTCGCGAACGGATTGACCAATCCGCAAAATTTCTGTTGCATCTGAAAGTAGAAACTCGCCCGATTACAACGGTCTGAGTAGTTTTCCCCTAGGCCGTTCTAGTCATTCGTTTCGAGCATCAGAACTGCGAAAATTTTGAGTTTTTCAAGCGTTTCTTACCTCAAAACTGCCATATCTCGCGATCGGATTGACCAATCCGCAAAATTTCTGTTGCATCTGAAAGTAGAAACTGGCCCGATTACAACGGTATGAGTAGTTTTCCCCTAGGCCGTTCTAGTTATTCGTTTCGAGCATTAGAACTGCGAAAATTTTGAGTTTTTCAAGCGTTTCTTACCTCAAAACTGCCATATCTCGCGAACGGATTGACCAATTCGCAAAATTTCAGTTGCATCTGAAAGTAGAAGCTTGCCCGAATACAACGGTCTGAGTAGTTTTCCCCTAGGCCGTTCTAGTTATTCGTTTCGAGCATCAGACTGCGAAAATTTTGAGTTTTTCGAGCGTTTCTTACCTCAAAACTGCCATATATCGCGAACGGATTGAGCAATCCGCAAAATTTCTGTTGCATCTGAAAGTAGAAACTGGCCCGATTACAACGGTATGAGTAGTTTTCCCCTAGGCCGTTCTAGTTATTCGTTTCGAGCATCAGAACTGCGAAAATTTTGAGTTTTTCAAGCGTTTCTTACCTCAAAACTGCCATATCTCGCGAACGGATTGACCAATTCGCAAAATTTCAGTTGCATCTGAAAGTAGAAGCTTGCCCGAATACAACGGTCTGAGTAGTTTTCCCCTAGGCCGTTCTAGTTATTCGTTTCGAGCATCAGACTGCGAAAATTTTGAGTTTTTCGAGCGTTTCTTACCTCAAAACTGCCATATATCGCGAACGGATTGAGCAATCCGCAAAATTTCTGTTGCATCTGAAAGTAGAAACTGGCCCGATTACAACGGTATGAGTAGTTTTCCCCTAGGCCGTTCTAGTTATTCGTTTCGAGCATGAGAACTGCGAAAATTTTGAGTTTTTCAAGCGTTTCTTACCTCAAAACTGCCATATCTCGCGAACGGATTGACCAATCCGCAAAATTTCTGTTGCATCTGAAAGTAGAAACTCGCCCGATTACAACGGTCTGAGTAGTTTTCCCCTAGGCCGTTCTAGTCATTCGTTTCGAGCATCAGAACTGCGTAAATTTTGAGTTTTTCAAGCGTTTCTTACCTGAAAACTGCCATATCTCGCGAACGGATTGACCAATCCGCAAAGTTTCCGTTGCATCTGAAAGTAGAAACTCGCCCGATTACAACGGTCTGAGTAGTTTTCCCCTAGGCCGTTCTAGTTATTCGTTTCGAGCATCAGAACTGCGAAAATTTTGAGTTTTTCAAGCGTTTCTTACCTCAAAACTGCCATATCTCGCGATCGGATTGACCAATCCGCAAAATTTCTGTTGCATCTGAAAGTAGAAACTGGCCCGATTACAACGGTATGAGTAGTTTTCCCCTAGGCCGTTCTAGTTATTCGTTTCGAGCATCAGAACTGCGAAAATTTTGAGTTTTTCGAGCGTTTCTTACCTCAAAACTGCCATATATCGCGAACGGATTGAGCAATCCGCAAAATTTCTGTTGCATCTGAAAGTAGAAACTGGCCCGATTACAACGGTATGAGTAGTTTTCCCCTAGGCCGTTCTAGTTATTCGTTTCGAGCATCAGAACTGCGAAAATTTTGAGTTTTTCAAGCGTTTCTTACCTCAAAACTGCCATATCTCGCGAACGGATTGACCAATCCGCAAAATTTCTGTTGCATCTGAAAGTAGAAACTCGCCCGATTACAACGGTCTGAGTAGTTTTCCCCTAGGCCGTTCTAGTCATTCGTTTCGAGCATCAGAACTGCGTAAATTTTGAGTTTTTCAAGCGTTTCTTACCTGAAAACTGCCATATATCGCGAACGGATTGAGCAATCCGCAAAATTTCTGTTGCATCTGAAAGTAGAAACTCGCCCGATTACAACGGTCTGAGTAGTTTTCCCCTAGGCCGTTCTAGTTATTCGTTTCGAGCATCAGAACTGCGAAAATTTTGAGTTTTTCAAGCGTTTCTTACCTCAAAACTGCCATATCTCGCGAACGGATTGACCAATTCGCAAAATTTCAGTTGCATCTGAAAGTAGAAGCTTGCCCGAATACAACGGTCTGAGTAGTTTTCCCCTAGGCCGTTCTAGTTATTCGTTTCGAGCATCAGAACTGCGAAAATTTTGAGTTTTTCAAGCGTTTCTTACCTCAAAACTGCCATATCTCGCGAACGGATTGACCAATCCGCAAAATTTCTGTTGCATCTGAAAGTAGAAACTCGCCCGATTACAACGGTCTGAGTAGTTTTCCCTAGGCCGTTCTAGTTATTCGTTTCGAGCATCAGAACTGCGAAAATTTTGAGTTTTTCAAGCGTTTCTTACCTCAAAACTGCCATATCTCGCGAACGGATTGACCAATTCGCAAAATTTCAGTTGCATCTGAAAGTAGAAGCTTGCCCGAATACAACGGTCTGAGTAGTTTTCCCCTAGGCCGTTCTAGTCATTCGTTTCGAGCATCAGAACTGCGTAAATTTTTAGTTTTTCAAGCGTTTCTTACCTAAAAACTGCCATATCTCGCGAACGGATTGACCAATCCGCAAAGTTTCAGTTGCATCTGAAAGTAGAAGCTCGCCCGATTACAACGGTCTGAGTAGTTTTCCCCTAGGCCGTTCTAGTTATTCGTTTCGAGCATCAGAACTGCGTAAATTTTGAGTTTTTCAAGCGTTTCTTACCTCAAAACTGCCATATCTCGCGAACGGATTGACCAATCCGCAAAATTTCTGTTGCATCTGAAAGTAGAAACTCGCCCGATTACAACGGTCTGAGTAGTTTTCCCCTGGGCCGTTCTAGTCATTCGTTTCGAGCATCAGAACTGCGTAAATTTTGAGTTTTTCAAGCGTTTCTTACCTGAAAACTGCCATATATCGCGAACGGATTGAGCAATCCGCAAAATTTCTGTTGCATCTGAAAGTAGAAACTCGCCCGATTACAACGGTCTGAGTAGTTTTCCCCTAGGCCGTTCTAGTTATTCGTTTCGAGCATCAGAACTGCGAAAATTTTGAGTTTTTCAAGCGTTTCTTACCTCAAAACTGCCATATCTCGCGAACGGATTGACCAATTCGCAAAATTTCAGTTGCATCTGAAAGTAGAAGCTTGCCCGCATACAACGGTCTGAGTAGTTTTCCCCTAGGCCGTTCTAGTCATTCGTTTCGAGCATCAGAACTGCGTAAATTTTGAGTTTTTCAAGCGTTTCTTACCTGAAAACTGCCATATATCGCGAACGGATTGAGCAATCCGCAAAATTTCTGTTGCATCTGAAAGTAGAAACTCGCCCGATTACAACGGTCTGAGTAGTTTTCCCCTAGGCCGTTCTAGTCATTCGTTTCGAGCATCAGAACTGCGTAAATTTTGAGTTTTTCAAGCGTTTCTTACCTGAAAACTGCCATATATCGCGAACGGATTGAGCAATCCGCAAAATTTCTGTTGCATCTGAAAGTAGAAACTCGCCCGATTACAACGGTCTGAGTAGTTTTCCCCTAGGCCGTTCTAGTTATTCGTTTCGAGCATCAGAACTGCGAAAATTTTGAGTTTTTCAAGCGTTTCTTACCTCAAAACTGCCATATATCGCGAACGGATTGAGCAATCCGCAAAATTTCTGTTGCATCTGAAAGTAGAAACTCGCCCGATTACAACGGTCTGAGTAGTTTTCCCCTAGGCCGTTCTAGTTATTCGTTTCGAGCATCAGAACTGCGAAAATTTTCAGTTTTTCAAGCGTTTCTTACCTCAAAACTGCCATATCTCGCGAACGGATTGAGCAATCCGCAAAATTTCTGTTGCATCTGAAAGTAGAAACTCGCCCGATTACAACGGTCTGAGTAGTTTTCCCCTAGGCCGTTCTAGTTATTCGTTTCGAGCATCAGAACTGCGAAAATTTTGAGTTTTTCAAGCGTTTCTTACCTCAAAACTGCCATATCTCGCGAACGGATTGACCAATTCGCAAAATTTCAGTTGCATCTGAAAGTAGAAGCTTGCCCGAATACAACGGTCTGAGTAGTTTTCCCCTAGGCCGTTCTAGTCATTCGTTTCGAGCATCAGAACTGCGTAAATTTTTAGTTTTTCAAGCGTTTCTTACCTAAAAACTGCCATATCTCGCGAACGGATTGACCAATCCGCAAAGTTTCAGTTGCATCTGAAAGTAGAAGCTCGCCCGATTACAACGGTCTGAGTAGTTTTCCCCTAGGCCGTTCTAGTTATTCGTTTCGAGCATCAGAACTGCGTAAATTTTGAGTTTTTCAAGCGTTTCTTACCTCAAAACTGCCATATCTCGCGAACGGATTGACCAATCCGCAAAATTTCTGTTGCATCTGAAAGTAGAAACTCGCCCGATTACAACGGTCTGAGTAGTTTTCCCCTGGGCCGTTCTAGTCATTCGTTTCGAGCATCAGAACTGCGTAAATTTTGAGTTTTTCAAGCGTTTCTTACCTGAAAACTGCCATATATCGCGAACGGATTGAGCAATCCGCAAAATTTCTGTTGCATCTGAAAGTAGAAACTCGCCCGATTACAACGGTCTGAGTAGTTTTCCCCTAGGCCGTTCTAGTTATTCGTTTCGAGCATCAGAACTGCGAAAATTTTGAGTTTTTCAAGCGTTTCTTACCTCAAAACTGCCATATCTCGCGAACGGATTGACCAATTCGCAAAATTTCAGTTGCATCTGAAAGTAGAAGCTTGCCCGCATACAACGGTCTGAGTAGTTTTCCCCTAGGCCGTTCTAGTCATTCGTTTCGAGCATCAGAACTGCGTAAATTTTGAGTTTTTCAAGCGTTTCTTACCTGAAAACTGCCATATATCGCGAACGGATTGAGCAATCCGCAAAATTTCTGTTGCATCTGAAAGTAGAAACTCGCCCGATTACAACGGTCTGAGTAGTTTTCCCCTAGGCCGTTCTAGTCATTCGTTTCGAGCATCAGAACTGCGTAAATTTTGAGTTTTTCAAGCGTTTCTTACCTGAAAACTGCCATATATCGCGAACGGATTGAGCAATCCGCAAAATTTCTGTTGCATCTGAAAGTAGAAACTCGCCCGATTACAACGGTCTGAGTAGTTTTCCCCTAGGCCGTTCTAGTTATTCGTTTCGAGCATCAGAACTGCGAAAATTTTGAGTTTTTCAAGCGTTTCTTACCTCAAAACTGCCATATATCGCGAACGGATTGAGCAACCCGCAAAATTTCTGTTGCATCTGAAAGTAGAAACTCGCCCGATTACAACGGTCTGAGTAGTTTTCCCCTAGGCCGTTCTAGTTATTCGTTTCGAGCATCAGAACTGCGAAAATTTTGAGTTTTTCAAGCGTTTCTTACCTCAAAACTGCCATATCTCGCGAACGGATTGACCACTCCGCAAAATTTCTGTTGCATCTGAAAGTAGAAACTGGCCCGATTACAACGGTATGAGTAGTTTTCCCCTAGGCCGTTCTAGTTATTCGTTTCGAGCATCAGAACTGCGAAAATTTTGAGTTTTTCAAGCGTTTCTTACCTCAAAACTGCCATATCTCGCGAACGGATTGACCAATTCGCAAAATTTCAGTTGCATCTGAAAGTAGAAGCTTGCCCGAATACAACGGTCTGAGTAGTTTTCCCCTAGGCCGTTCTAGTTATTCGTTTCGAGCATCAGACTGCGAAAATTTTGAGTTTTTCGAGCGTTTCTTACCTGAAAACTGCCATATATCGCGAACGGATTGAGCAATCCGCAAAATTTCTGTTGCATCTGAAAGTAGAAACTCGCCCGATTACAACGGTCTGAGTAGTTTTCCCCTAGGCCGTTCTAGTTCTTCGTTTCGAGCATCAGAACTGCGAAAATTTTGAGTTTTTCAAGCGTTTCTTACCTCAAAACTGCCATATCTCGCGAACGGATTGACCAATTCGCAAAATTTCAGTTGCATCTGAAAGTAGAAGCTTGCCCGAATGCAACGGTCTGAGTAGTTTTCCCCTAGGCCGTTCTAGTTATTCGTTTCGAGCATCAGAACTGCGAAAATTTTGAGTTTTTCAAGCGTTTCTTACCTCAAAACTGCCATATCTCGCGAACGGATTGACCAATCCGCAAAATTTCTGTTGCATCTGAAAGTAGAAACTCGCCCGATTACAACGGTCTGAGTAGTTTTCCCCTAGGCCGTTCTAGTCATTCGTTTCGAGCATCAGAACTGCGTAAATTTTTAGTTTTTCAAGCGTTTCTTACCTAAAAACTGCCATATCTCGCGAACGGATTGACCAATCCGCAAAGTTTCAGTTGCATCTGAAAGTAGAAGCTCGCCCGATTACAACGGTCTGAGTAGTTTTCCCCTAGGCCGTTCTAGTTATTCGTTTCGAGCATCAGAACTGCGAAAATTTTGAGTTTTTCAAGCGTTTCTTACCTCAAAACTGCCATATCTCGCGAACGGATTGACCAATTCGCAAAATTTCAGTTGCATCTGAAAGTAGAAGCTTGCCCGAATACAACGGTCTGAGTAGTTTTCCCCTAGGCCGTTCTAGTTATTCGTTTCGAGCATCAGACTGCGAAAATTTTGAGTTTTTCGAGCGTTTCTTACCTCAAAACTGCCATATATCGCGAACGGATTGAGCAATCCGCAAAATTTCTGTTGCATCTGAAAGTAGAAACTGGCCCGATTACAACGGTATGAGTAGTTTTCCCCTAGGCCGTTCTAGTTATTCGTTTCGAGCATCAGAACTGCGAAAATTTTGAGTTTTTCAAGCGTTTCTTACCTCAAAACTGCCATATCTCGCGAACGGATTGACCAATCCGCAAAATTTCTGTTGCATCTGAAAGTAGAAACTCGCCCGATTACAACGGTCTGAGTAGTTTTCCCCTAGGCCGTTCTAGTCATTCGTTTCGAGCATCAGAACTGCGTAAATTTTGAGTTTTTCAAGCGTTTCTTACCTGAAAACTGCCATATCTCGCGAACGGATTGACCAATCCGCAAAGTTTCCGTTGCATCTGAAAGTAGAAACACGCCCGATTACAACGGTCTGAGTAGTTTTCCCCTAGGCCGTTCTAGTTATTCGTTTCGAGCATCAGAACTGCGAAAATTTTGAGTTTTTCAAGCGTTTCTTACCTCAAAACTGCCATATCTCGCGATCGGATTGACCAATCCGCAAAATTTCTGTTGCATCTGAAAGTAGAAACTCGCCCGATTACAACGGTCTGAGTAGTTTTCCCCTAGGCCGTTCTAGTCATTCGTTTCGAGCATCAGAACTGCGTAAATTTTGAGTTTTTCAAGCGTTTCTTACCTGAAAACTGCCATATATCGCGAACGGATTGAGCAATCCGCAAAATTTCTGTTGCATCTGAAAGTAGAAACTCGCCCGATTACAACGGTCTGAGTAGTTTTCCCCTAGGCCGTTCTAGTTATTCGTTTCGAGCATCAGAACTGCGAAAATTTTGAGTTTTTCAAGCGTTTCTTACCTCAAAACTGCCATATCTCGCGAACGGATTGACCAATCCGCAAAATTTCTGTTGCATCTGAAAGTAGAAACTCGCCCGATTACAACGGTCTGAGTAGTTTTCCCCTAGGCCGTTCTAGTTATTCGTTTCGAGCATCAGAACTGCGAAAATTTTGAGTTTTTCAAGCGTTTCTTACCTCAAAACTGCCATATCTCGCGAACGGATTGACCAATTCGCAAAATTTCAGTTGCATCTGAAAGTAGAAGCTTGCCCGAATACAACGGTCTGAGTAGTTTTCCCCTAGGCCGTTCTAGTCATTCGTTTCGAGCATCAGAACTGCGTAAATTTTTAGTTTTTCAAGCGTTTCTTACCTAAAAACTGCCATATCTCGCGAACGGATTGACCAATCCGCAAAGTTTCAGTTGCATCTGAAAGTAGAAGCTCGCCCGATTACAACGGTCTGAGTAGTTTTCCCCTAGGCCGTTCTAGTTATTCGTTTCGAGCATCAGAACTGCGAAAATTTTGAGTTTTTCAAGCGTTTCTTACCTCAAAACTGCCATATCTCGCGAACGGATTGACCAATCCGCAAAATTTCTGTTGCATCTGAAAGTAGAAACTCGCCCGATTACAACGGTCTGAGTAGTTTTCCCCTAGGCCGTTCTAGTCATTCGTTTCGAGCATCAGAACTGCGTAAATTTTGAGTTTTTCAAGCGTTTCTTACCTGAAAACTGCCATATATCGCGAACGGATTGAGCAATCCGCAAAATTTCTGTTGCATCTGAAAGTAGAAACTCGCCCGATTACAACGGTCTGAGTAGTTTTCCCCTAGGCCGTTCTAGTTATTCGTTTCGAGCATCAGAACTGCGAAAATTTTGAGTTTTTCAAGCGTTTCTTACCTCAAAACTGCCATATCTCGCGAACGGATTGACCAATTCGCAAAATTTCAGTTGCATCTGAAAGTAGAAGCTTGCCCGAATACAACGGTCTGAGTAGTTTTCCCCTAGGCCGTTCTAGTCATTCGTTTCGAGCATCAGAACTGCGTAAATTTTGAGTTTTTCAAGCGTTTCTTACCTGAAAACTGCCATATATCGCGAACGGATTGAGCAATCCGCAAAATTTCTGTTGCATCTGAAAGTAGAAACTCGCCCGATTACAACGGTCTGAGTAGTTTTCCCCTAGGCCGTTCTAGTCATTCGTTTCGAGCATCAGAACTGCGTAAATTTTGAGTTTTTCAAGCGTTTCTTACCTGAAAACTGCCATATATCGCGAACGGATTGAGCAATCCGCAAAATTTCTGTTGCATCTGAAAGTAGAAACTCGCCCGATTACAACGGTCTGAGTAGTTTTCCCCTAGGCCGTTCTAGTCATTCGTTTCGAGCATCAGAACTGCGTAAATTTTGAGTTTTTCAAGCGTTTCTTACCTGAAAACTGCCATATCTCGCGAACGGATTGACCAATCCGCAAAGTTTCCGTTGCATCTGAAAGTAGAAACACGCCCGATTACAACGGTCTGAGTAGTTTTCCCCTAGGCCGTTCTAGTTATTCGTTTCGAGCATCAGAACTGCGAAAATTTTGAGTTTTTCAAGCGTTTCTTACCTCAAAACTGCCATATCTCGCGATCGGATTGACCAATCCGCAAAATTTCTGTTGCATCTGAAAGTAGAAACTCGCCCGATTACAACGGTCTGAGTAGTTTTCCCCTAGGCCGTTCTAGTCATTCGTTTCGAGCATCAGAACTGCGTAAATTTTGAGTTTTTCAAGCGTTTCTTACCTGAAAACTGCCATATATCGCGAACGGATTGAGCAATCCGCAAAATTTCTGTTGCATCTGAAAGTAGAAACTCGCCCGATTACAACGGTCTGAGTAGTTTTCCCCTAGGCCGTTCTAGTTATTCGTTTCGAGCATCAGAACTGCGAAAATTTTGAGTTTTTCAAGCGTTTCTTACCTCAAAACTGCCATATCTCGCGAACGGATTGACCAATTCGCAAAATTTCAGTTGCATCTGAAAGTAGAAGCTTGCCCGAATACAACGGTCTGAGTAGTTTTCCCCTAGGCCGTTCTAGTTATTCGTTTCGAGCATCAGAACTGCGAAAATTTTGAGTTTTTCAAGCGTTTCTTACCTCAAAACTGCCATATCTCGCGAACGGATTGACCAATCCGCAAAATTTCTGTTGCATCTGAAAGTAGAAACTCGCCCGATTACAACGGTCTGAGTAGTTTTCCCCTAGGCCGTTCTAGTTATTCGTTTCGAGCATCAGAACTGCGAAAATTTTGAGTTTTTCAAGCGTTTCTTACCTCAAAACTGCCATATCTCGCGAACGGATTGACCAATTCGCAAAATTTCAGTTGCATCTGAAAGTAGAAGCTTGCCCGAATACAACGGTCTGAGTAGTTTTCCCCTAGGCCGTTCTAGTCATTCGTTTCGAGCATCAGAACTGCGTAAATTTTTAGTTTTTCAAGCGTTTCTTACCTAAAAACTGCCATATCTCGCGAACGGATTGACCAATCCGCAAAGTTTCAGTTGCATCTGAAAGTAGAAGCTCGCCCGATTACAACGGTCTGAGTAGTTTTCCCCTAGGCCGTTCTAGTTATTCGTTTCGAGCATCAGAACTGCGAAAATTTTGAGTTTTTCAAGCGTTTCTTACCTCAAAACTGCCATATCTCGCGAACGGATTGACCAATCCGCAAAATTTCTGTTGCATCTGAAAGTAGAAACTCGCCCGATTACAACGGTCTGAGTAGTTTTCCCCTAGGCCGTTCTAGTCATTCGTTTCGAGCATCAGAACTGCGTAAATTTTGAGTTTTTCAAGCGTTTCTTACCTGAAAACTGCCATATATCGCGAACGGATTGAGCAATCCGCAAAATTTCTGTTGCATCTGAAAGTAGAAACTCGCCCGATTACAACGGTCTGAGTAGTTTTCCCCTAGGCCGTTCTAGTTATTCGTTTCGAGCATCAGAACTGCGAAAATTTTGAGTTTTTCAAGCGTTTCTTACCTCAAAACTGCCATATCTCGCGAACGGATTGACCAATTCGCAAAATTTCAGTTGCATCTGAAAGTAGAAGCTTGCCCGAATACAACGGTCTGAGTAGTTTTCCCCTAGGCCGTTCTAGTCATTCGTTTCGAGCATCAGAACTGCGTAAATTTTGAGTTTTTCAAGCGTTTCTTACCTGAAAACTGCCATATATCGCGAACGGATTGAGCAATCCGCAAAATTTCTGTTGCATCTGAAAGTAGAAACTCGCCCGATTACAACGGTCTGAGTAGTTTTCCCCTAGGCCGTTCTAGTCATTCGTTTCGAGCATCAGAACTGCGTAAATTTTGAGTTTTTCAAGCGTTTCTTACCTGAAAACTGCCATATATCGCGAACGGATTGAGCAATCCGCAAAATTTCTGTTGCATCTGAAAGTAGAAACTCGCCCGATTACAACGGTCTGAGTAGTTTTCCCCTAGGCCGTTCTAGTTATTCGTTTCGAGCATCAGAACTGCGAAAATTTTGAGTTTTTCAAGCGTTTCTTACCTCAAAACTGCCATATATCGCGAACGGATTGAGCAATCCGCAAAATTTCTGTTGCATCTGAAAGTAGAAACTCGCCCGATTACAACGGTCTGAGTAGTATTCCCCTAGGCCGTTCTAGTTATTCGTTTCGAGCATCAGAACTGCGAAAATTTTGAGTTTTTCAAGCGTTTCTTACCTCAAAACTGCCATATCTCGCGAACGGATTGACCACTCCGCAAAATTTCTGTTGCATCTGAAAGTAGAAACTGGCCCGATTACAACGGTATGAGTAGTTTTCCCCTAGGCCGTTCTAGTTATTCGTTTCGAGCATCAGAACTGCGAAAATTTTGAGTTTTTCAAGCGTTTCTTACATCAAAACTGCCATATCTCGCGAACGGATTGACCAATTCGCAAAATTTCAGTTGCATCTGAAAGTAGAAGCTTGCCCGTATACAACGGTCTGAGTAGTTTTCCCCTAGGCCGTTCTAGTTATTCGTTTCGAGCATCAGACTGCAAAAATTTTGAGTTTTTCGAGCGTTTCTTACCTCAAAACTGCCATATATCGCGAACGGATTGAGCAATCCGCAAAATTTCTGTTGCATCTGAAAGTAGAAACTGGCCCGATTACAACGGTATGAGTAGTTTTCCCCTAGGCCGTTCTAGTTATTCGTTTCGAGCATCAGAACTGCGAAAATTTTGAGTTTTTCAAGCGTTTCTTACCTCAAAACTGCCATATCTCGCGAACGGATTGACCAATCCGCAAAATTTCTGTTGCATCTGAAAGTAGAAACTCGCCCGATTACAACGGTCTGAGTAGTTTTCCCCTAGGCCGTTCTAGTTATTCGTTTCGAGCATCAGAACTGCGAAAATTTTGAGTTTTTCAAGCGTTTCTTACCTCAAAACTGCCATATCTCGCGAACGGATTGACCAATTCGCAAAATTTCAGTTGCATCTGAAAGTAGAAGCTTGCCCGAATACAACGGTCTGAGTAGTTTTCCCCTAGGCCGTTCTAGTCATTCGTTTCGAGCATCAGAACTGCGTAAATTTTTAGTTTTTCAAGCGTTTCTTACCTAAAAACTGCCATATCTCGCGAACGGATTGACCAATCCGCAAAGTTTCAGTTGCATCTGAAAGTAGAAGCTCGCCCGATTACAACGGTCTGAGTAGTTTTCCCCTAGGCCGTTCTAGTTATTCGTTTCGAGCATCAGAACTGCGAAAATTTTGAGTTTTTCAAGCGTTTCTTACCTCAAAACTGCCATATCTCGCGAACGGATTGACCAATCCGCAAAATTTCTGTTGCATCTGAAAGTAGAAACTCGCCCGATTACAACGGTCTGAGTAGTTTTCCCCTAGGCCGTTCTAGTCATTCGTTTCGAGCATCAGAACTGCGTAAATTTTGAGTTTTTCAAGCGTTTCTTACCTGAAAACTGCCATATATCGCGAACGGATTGAGCAATCCGCAAAATTTCTGTTGCATCTGAAAGTAGAAACTCGCCCGATTACAACGGTCTGAGTAGTTTTCCCCTAGGCCGTTCTAGTTATTCGTTTCGAGCATCAGAACTGCGAAAATTTTGAGTTTTTCAAGCGTTTCTTACCTCAAAACTGCCATATCTCGCGAACGGATTGACCAATTCGCAAAATTTCAGTTGCATCTGAAAGTAGAAGCTTGCCCGAATACAACGGTCTGAGTAGTTTTCCCCTAGGCCGTTCTAGTCATTCGTTTCGAGCATCAGAACTGCGTAAATTTTGAGTTTTTCAAGCGTTTCTTACCTGAAAACTGCCATATATCGCGAACGGATTGAGCAATCCGCAAAATTTCTGTTGCATCTGAAAGTAGAAACTCGCCCGATTACAACGGTCTGAGTAGTTTTCCCCTAGGCCGTTCTAGTCATTCGTTTCGAGCATCAGAACTGCGTAAATTTTGAGTTTTTCAAGCGTTTCTTACCTGAAAACTGCCATATATCGCGAACGGATTGAGCAATCCGCAAAATTTCTGTTGCATCTGAAAGTAGAAACTCGCCCGATTACAACGGTCTGAGTAGTTTTCCCCTAGGCCGTTCTAGTTATTCGTTTCGAGCATCAGAACTGCGAAAATTTTGAGTTTTTCAAGCGTTTCTTACCTCAAAACTGCCATATATCGCGAACGGATTGAGCAATCCGCAAAATTTCTGTTGCATCTGAAAGTAGAAACTCGCCCGATTACAACGGTCTGAGTAGTATTCCCCTAGGCCGTTCTAGTTATTCGTTTCGAGCATCAGAACTGCGAAAATTTTGAGTTTTTCAAGCGTTTCTTACCTCAAAACTGCCATATCTCGCGAACGGATTGACCACTCCGCAAAATTTCTGTTGCATCTGAAAGTAGAAACTGGCCCGATTACAACGGTATGAGTAGTTTTCCCCTAGGCCGTTCTAGTTATTCGTTTCGAGCATCAGAACTGCGAAAATTTTGAGTTTTTCAAGCGTTTCTTACATCAAAACTGCCATATCTCGCGAACGGATTGACCAATTCGCAAAATTTCAGTTGCATCTGAAAGTAGAAGCTTGCCCGTATACAACGGTCTGAGTAGTTTTCCCCTAGGCCGTTCTAGTTATTCGTTTCGAGCATCAGACTGCAAAAATTTTGAGTTTTTCGAGCGTTTCTTACCTCAAAACTGCCATATATCGCGAACGGATTGAGCAATCCGCAAAATTTCTGTTGCATCTGAAAGTAGAAACTGGCCCGATTACAACGGTATGAGTAGTTTTCCCCTAGGCCGTTCTAGTTATTCGTTTCGAGCATCAGAACTGCGAAAATTTTGAGTTTTTCAAGCGTTTCTTACCTCAAAACTGCCATATCTCGCGAACGGATTGACCAATCCGCAAAATTTCTGTTGCATCTGAAAGTAGAAACTCGCCCGATTACAACGGTCTGAGTAGTTTTCCCCTAGGCCGTTCTAGTCATTCGTTTCGAGCATCAGAACTGCGTAAATTTTGAGTTTTTCAAGCGTTTCTTACCTGAAAACTGCCATATATCGCGAACGGATTGAGCAATCCGCAAAATTTCTGTTGCATCTGAAAGTAGAAACTCGCCCGATTACAACGGTCTGAGTAGTTTTCCCCTAGGCCGTTCTAGTTATTCGTTTCGAGCATCAGAACTGCGAAAATTTTGAGTTTTTCAAGCGTTTCTTACCTCAAAACTGCCATATCTCGCGAACGGATTGACCAATTCGCAAAATTTCAGTTGCATCTGAAAGTAGAAGCTTGCCCGAATACAACGGTCTGAGTAGTTTTCCCCTAGGCCGTTCTAGTTATTCGTTTCGAGCATCAGAACTGCGAAAATTTTGAGTTTTTCAAGCGTTTCTTACCTCAAAACTGCCATATCTCGCGAACGGATTGACCAATCCGCAAAATTTCTGTTGCATCTGAAAGTAGAAACTCGCCCGATTACAACGGTCTGAGTAGTTTTCCCCTAGGCCGTTCTAGTTATTCGTTTCGAGCATCAGAACTGCGAAAATTTTGAGTTTTTCAAGCGTTTCTTACCTCAAAACTGCCATATCTCGCGAACGGATTGACCAATTCGCAAAATTTCAGTTGCATCTGAAAGTAGAAGCTTGCCCGATTACAACGGTCTGAGTAGTTTTCCCCTAGGCCGTTCTAGTCATTCGTTTCGAGCATCAGAACTGCGTAAATTTTTAGTTTTTCAAGCGTTTCTTACCTAAAAACTGCCATATCTCGCGAACGGATTGACCAATCCGCAAAGTTTCAGTTGCATCTGAAAGTAGAAGCTCGCCCGATTACAACGGTCTGAGTAGTTTTCCCCTAGGCCGTTCTAGTTATTCGTTTCGAGCATCAGAACTGCGAAAATTTTGAGTTTTTCAAGCGTTTCTTACCTCAAAACTGCCATATCTCGCGAACGGATTGACCAATCCGCAAAATTTCTGTTGCATCTGAAAGTAGAAACTCGCCCGATTACAACGGTCTGAGTAGTTTTCCCCTAGGCCGTTCTAGTCATTCGTTTCGAGCATCAGAACTGCGTAAATTTTGAGTTTTTCAAGCGTTTCTTACCTGAAAACTGCCATATATCGCGAACGGATTGAGCAATCCGCAAAATTTCTGTTGCATCTGAAAGTAGAAACTCGCCCTATTACAACGGTCTGAGTAGTTTTCCCCTAGGCCGTTCTAGTTATTCGTTTCGAGCATCAGAACTGCGAAAATTTTGAGTTTTTCAAGCGTTTCTTACCTCAAAACTGCCATATCTCGCGAACGGATTGACCAATTCGCAAAATTTCAGTTGCATCTGAAAGTAGAAGCTTGCCCGCATACAACGGTCTGAGTAGTTTTCCCCTAGGCCGTTCTAGTCATTCGTTTCGAGCATCAGAACTGCGTAAATTTTGAGTTTTTCAAGCGTTTCTTACTTGAAAACTGCCATATATCGCGAACGGATTGAGCAATCCGCAAAATTTCTGTTGCATCTGAAAGTAGAAACTCGCCCGATTACAACGGTCTGAGTAGTTTTCCCCTAGGCCGTTCTAGTCATTCGTTTCGAGCATCAGAACTGCGTAAATTTTGAGTTTTTCAAGCGTTTCTTACCTGAAAACTGCCATATTTCGCGAACGGATTGAGCAATCCGCAAAATTTCTGTTGCATCTGAAAGTAGAAACTCGCCCGATTACAACGGTCTGAGTAGTTTTCCCCTAGGCCGTTCTAGTTATTCGTTTCGAGCATCAGAACTGCGAAAATTTTGAGTTTTTCAAGCGTTTCTTACCTCAAAACTGCCATATATCGCGAACGGATTGAGCAATCCGCAAAATTTCTGTTGCATCTGAAAGTAGAAACTCGCCCGATTACAACGGTCTGAGTAGTATTCCCCTAGGCCGTTCTAGTTATTCGTTTCGAGCATCTGAACTGCGAAAATTTTGAGTTTTTCAAGCGTTTCTTACCTCAAAACTGCCATATCTCGCGAACGGATTGACCACTCCGCAAAATTTCTGTTGCATCTGAAAGTAGAAACTGGCCCGATTACAACGGTATGAGTAGTTTTCCCCTAGGCCGTTCTAGTTATTCGTTTCGAGCATCAGAACTGCGAAAATTTTGAGTTTTTCAAGCGTTTCTTACCTCAAAACTGCCATATCTCGCGAACGGATTGACCAATTCGCAAAATTTCAGTTGCATCTGAAAGTAGAAGCTTGCCCGAATACAACGGTCTGAGTAGTTTTCCCCTAGGCCGTTCTAGTTATTCGTTTCGAGCATCAGACTGCGAAAATTTTGAGTTTTTCGAGCGTTTCTTACCTGAAAACTGCCATATATCGCGAACGGATTGAGCAATCCGCAAAATTTCTGTTGCATCTGAAAGTAGAAACTCGCCCGATTACAACGGTCTGAGTAGTTTTCCCCTAGGCCGTTCTAGTTCTTCGTTTCGAGCATCAGAACTGCGAAAATTTTGAGTTTTTCAAGCGTTTCTTACCTCAAAACTGCCATATCTCGCGAACGGATTGACCAATCCGCAAAATTTCTGTTGCATCTGAAAGTAGAAACTCGCCCGATTACAACGGTCTGAGTAGTTTTCCCCTAGGCCGTTCTAGTCATTCGTTTCGAGCATCAGAACTGCGTAAATTTTTAGTTTTTCAAGCGTTTCTTACCTAAAAACTGCCATATCTCGCGAACGGATTGACCAATCCGCAAAGTTTCAGTTGCATCTGAAAGTAGAAGCTCGCCCGATTACAACGGTCTGAGTAGTTTTCCCCTAGGCCGTTCTAGTTATTCGTTTCGAGCATCAGAACTGCGAAAATTTTGAGTTTTTCAAGCGTTTCTTACCTCATAACTGCCATATCTCGCGAACGGATTGACCAATCCGCAAAATTTCTGTTGCATCTGAAAGTAGAAACTCGCCCGATTACAACGGTCTGAGTAGTTTTCCCCTAGGCCGTTCTAGTCATTCGTTTCGAGCATCAGAACTGCGTAAATTTTGAGTTTTTCAAGCGTTGATTACCTGAAAACTGCCATATATCGCGAACGGATTGAGCAATCCGCAAAATTTCTGTTGCACCTGAAAGTAGAAACGCGCCCGATTACAACGGTCTGAGTAGTTTTCCCCTAGGCCGTTCTAGTTATTCGTTTCGAGCATCAGAACTGCGAAAATTTTGAGTTTTTCAAGCGTTTCTTACCTCAAAACTGCCATATCTCGCGAACGGATTGACCAATTCGCAAAATTTCAGTAGCATCTGAAAGTAGAAGCTTGCCCGAATACAACGGTCTGAGTAGTTTTCCCCTAGGCCGTTCTAGTTATTCGTTTCGAGCATCAGAACTGCGAAAATTTTGAGTTTTTCAAGCGTTTCTTACCTCAAAACTGCCATATCTCGCGAACGGATTGACCAATCCGCAAAATTTCTGTTGCATCTGAAAGTAGAAACTCGCCCGATTACAACGGTCTGAGTAGTTTTCCCCTAGGCCGTTCTAGTCATTCGTTTCGAGCATCAGAACTGCGTAAATTTTTAGTTTTTCAAGCGTTTCTTACCTAAAAACTGCCATATCTCGCGAACGGATTGACCAATCCGCAAAGTTTCAGTTGCATCTGAAAGTAGAAGCTCGCCCGATTACAACGGTCTGAGTAGTTTTCCCCTAGGCCGTTCTAGTTATTCGTTTCGAGCATCAGAACTGCGAAAATTTTGAGTTTTTCAAGCGATTCTTACCTCAAAACTGCCATATCTCGCGAACGGATTGAGCAATCCGCAAAATTTCTGTTGCATCTGAAAGTAGAAACTCGCCCGATTACAACGGTCTGAGTAGTTTTCCCCTAGGCCGTTCTAGTTATTCGTTTCGAGCATCAGAACTGCGAAAATTTTGAGTTTTTCAAGCGTTTCTTACCTCAAAACTGCCATATCTCGCGATCGGATTGACCAATCCGCAAAATTTCAGTTGCATCTGAAAGTAGAAACTGGCCCGATTACAACGGTATGAGTAGTTTTCCCCTAGGCCGTTCTAGTTATTCGTTTCGAGCATCAGAACTGCGAAAATTTTGAGTTTTTCAAGCGTTTCTTACCTCAAAACTGCCATATCTCGCGAACGGATTGAGCAATCCGCAAAATTTCTGTTGCATCTGAAAGTAGAAACGCGCCCGATTACAACGGTATGAGTAGTTTTCCCCTAGGCCGTTCTAGTTATTCGTTTCGAGCATCAGAACTGCGAAAATTTTGAGTTTTTCAAGCGTTTCTTACCTCAAAACTGCCATATCTCGCGAACGGATTGAGCAATCCGCAAAATTTCTGTTGCATCTGAAAGTAGAAACTCGCCCGATTACAACGGTCTGAGTAGTTTTCCCCTAGGCCGTTCTAGTTATTCGTTTCGAGCATCAGAACTGCGAAAATTTTGAGTTTTTCAAGCGTTTCCTACCTCAAAACTGCCATATCTCGCGAACGGATTGACCAATTCGCAAAATTTCAGTTGCATCTGAAAGTAGAAGCTTGCCCGAATACAACGGTCTGAGTAGTTTTCCCCTAGGCCGTTCTAGTTATTCGTTTCGAGCATCAGAACTGCGAAAATTTTGAGTTTTTCAAGCGTTTCTTACCCCAAAACTGCCATATCTCGCGAACGGATTGACCAATCCGCAAAATTTCTGTTGCATCTGAAAGTAGAAACTCGCCCGATTACAACGGTCTGAGTAGTTTTCCCCTAGGCCGTTCTAGTCATTCGTTTCGAGCATCAGAACTGCGTAAATTTTTAGTTTTTCAAGCGTTTCTTACCTCAAAACTGCCATATCTCGCGAACGGATTGACCAATCCGCAAAACTTCTGTTGCATCTGAAATTAGAAACTGGCCCGATTACAACGGTAAGAGTAGTTTTCCCCTAGGCCGTTCTAGTTATTCGATTCGAGCATCAGAACTGCAAAAATTTTGAGTTTTTCAAGCGTTTCTTACCTCAAAACTGCCATATCTCGCGATCCGATTGACCAATCCGCAAAATTTCAGTTGCATCTGAATGTAGAAACTGGCCCGATTACAACGGTATGAGTAGTTTTCCCCTAGGCCGTTCTAGTTATTCGTTTCGAGCATCAGAACTGCGAAAATTTTGAGTTTTTCAAGCGTTTCTTACCTCAAAACTGCCATGTCTCACGAGCGGATTGACCAATCCGCAAAATTTCTGTTGCATCTGAAAGTAGAAACTCGCCCGATTACAACGGTCTGAGTAGTTTCCCCCTAGGCTGTTCTAGTCATTCGTTTCGAGCATCAGAACTGCGTAAATTTTGAATTTTTCAAGCGTTTCTTACCTGAAAACTGCCATATATCGCGAACGGATTGAGCAATCCGCAAAATTTCTGTTGCATCTGAAAGTAGAAACTCGCCCGATTACAACGGTCTGAGTAGTTTTCCCCTAGGCCGTTCTAGTTATTCGTTTCGAGCATCAGAACTGCGAAAATTTTGAGTTTTTCCAGCGTTTCTTACTTTAAAACTGCCATATCTCGCGATCGGATTGACCAATCCGCAAAATTTCAGTTGCATCTGAAAGTAGAAACTGGCCCGATTACAACGGTATGAGTAGTTTTCCCCTAGGCCGTTCTAGTTATTCGTTTCGAGCATCAGAACTGCGAAAATTTTGAGTTTTTCAAGCGTTTCTTACCTCAAAACTGCCATGTCTCACGAACGGATTGACCAATCCGCAAAATTTCTGTTGCATCTGAAAGTAGAAACTCGCCCGATTACAACGGTCTGAGTAGTTTCCCCTAGGCTGTTCTAGTCATTCGTTTCGAGCATCAGAACTGCGTAAATTTTGAATTTTTCAAGCGTTTCTTACCTGAAAACTGCCATATATCGCAAACGGATTGAGCAATCCGCAAAATTTCTGTTGCATCTGAAAGTAGAAACTCGCCCGATTACAACGGTCTGAGTAGTTTTCCCCTAGGCCGTTCTAGTTATTCGTTTCGAGCATCAGAACAGCGAAAATTTTGAGTTTTTCAAGCGTTTCTTACCTCAAAACTGCCATATCTCGCGATCGGATTGACCAATCCGCAAAATTTCAGTTGCATCTCAAAGTAGAAACTGGCCCGATTACAACGGTATGAGTAGTTTTCCCCTAGGCCGTTCTAGTTATTCGTTTCGTGCATCAGAACTGCGAAAATTTTGAGTTTTTCAAGCGTTTCTTACCTCAAAACTGCCATATCTCGCGAACGGATTGAGCAATCCGCAAAATTTCTGTTGCATCTGAAAGTAGAAACTCGCCCGATTACAACGGTCTGAGTAGTTTTCCCCTAGGCCGTTCTAGTTATTCGTTTCGAGCATCAGAACTGCGAAAATTTTGAGTTTTTCAAGCGTTTCTTACCTCAAAACTGCCATATCTCGCGAACGGATTGACCAATTCGCAAAATTTCAGTTGCATCTGAAAGTAGAAGCTTGCCCGAATACAACGGTCTGAGTAGTTTTCCCCTAGGCCGTTCTAGTTATTCGTTTCGAGCATCAGAACTGCGAAAATTTTGAGTTTTTCAAGCGTTTCTTACCCCAAAACTGCCATATCTCGCGAACGGATTGACCAATCCGCAAAATTTCTGTTGCATCTGAAAGTAGAAACTCGCCCGATTACAACGGTCTGAGTAGTTTTCCCCTAGGCCGTTCTAGTCATTCGTTTCGAGCATCAGAACTGCGTAAATTTTTAGTTTTTCAAGCGTTTCTTACCTCAAAACTGCCATATCTCGCGAACGGATTGACCAATCCGCAAAACTTCTGTTGCATCTGAAATTAGAAACTGGCCCGATTACAACGGTATGAGTAGTTTTCCTCTAGGCCGTTCTAGTTATTCGATTCGAGCATCAGAACTGCGAAAATTTTGAGTTTTTCAAGCGTTTCTTACCTCAAAACTGCCATATCTCGCGATCCGACTGACCAATCCGCAAAATTTCTGTTGCATCTGAATGTAGAAACTGGCCCGATTACAACGGTATGAGTAGTTTTCCCCTAGGCCGTTCTAGTTATTCGTTTCGAGCATCAGAACTGCGAAAATTTTGAGTTTTTCAAGCGTTTCTTACCTCAAAACTGCCATGTCTCACGAGCGGATTGACCAATCCGCAAAATTTCTGTTGCATCTGAAAGTAGAAACTCGCCCGATTACAACGGTCTGAGTAGTTTCCCCCTAGGCTGTTCTAGTCATTCGTTTCGAGCATCGGAACTGCGAAAATTTTGAGTTTTTCAAGCGTTTCTTACCTCAAAACTGCCATATCTCGCGATCGGATTGACCAATCCGCAAAATTTCAGTTGCATCTGAAAGTAGAAACTGGCCCGATTACAACGGTATGAGTAGTTTTCCCCTAGGCCGTTCTAGTTATTCGTTTCGAGCATCAGAACTGCGAAAATTTTGAGTTTTTCAAGCGTTTCTTACCTCAAAACTGCCATGTCTCACGAACGGATTGACCAATCCGCAAAATTTCTGTTGCATCTGAAAGTAGAAACTCGCCCGATTACAACGGTCTGAGTAGTTTCCCCCTAGGCTGTTCTAGTCATTCGTTTCGAGCATCAGAACTTCGTAAATTTTGAATTTTTCAAGCGTTTCTTACCTGAAAACTGCCATATATCGCGAACGGATTGAGCAATCCGCAAAATTTCTGTTGCATCTGAAAGTAGAAACTCGCCCGATTACAACGGTCTGAGTAGTTTTCCCCTAGGCCGTTCTAGTTATTCGTTTCGAGCATCAGAACTGCGAAAATTTTGAGTTTTTCAAGCGTTTCCTACCTCAAAACTGCCATATCTCGCGATCGGATTGACCAATCCGCAAAATTTCAGTTGCATCTGAAAGTAGAAACTGGCCCGATTACAACGGTATGAGTAGTTTTCCCCTAGGCCGTTCTAG
Organism: Ptiloglossa arizonensis; assembly: GCF_051014685.1. NCBI lineage: Eukaryota > Metazoa > Arthropoda > Insecta > Hymenoptera > Colletidae > Ptiloglossa > Ptiloglossa arizonensis. The sequence continues at coordinate 63,137 of NW_027479280.1, read as the reverse complement.
TTATTCGTTTCGAGCATCAGAACTGCGAAAATTTTGAGTTTTTCAAGCGTTTCTTACCTCAAAACTGCCATATCTCGCGAACGGATTGTGCAATCCGCAAAATTTCTGTTGCATCTGAAAGTAGAAACTCGCCCGATTACAACGGTCTGAGTAGTTTTCCCCTAGGCCGTTCTAGTTATTCGTTTCGAGCATCAGAACTGCGAAAATTTTGAGTTTTTCAAGCGTTTCTTACCTCAAAACTGCCATATCTCGCGAACGGATTGACCAATTCGCAAAATTTCAGTTGCATCTGAAAGTAGAAGCTTGCCCGAATACAACGGTCTGAGTAGTTTTCCCCTAGGCCGTTCTAGTTATTCGTTTCGAGCATCAGAACTGCGAAAATTTTGAGTTTTTCAAGCGTTTCTTACCTCAAAACTGCCATATCTCGCGAACGGATTGACCAATCCGCAAAATTTCTGTTGCATCTGAAAGTAGAAACTCGCCCGATTACAACGGTCTGAGTAGTTTTCCCCTAGGCCGTTCTAGTTATTCGTTTCGAGCATCAGAACTGCGAAAATTTTGAGTTTTTCAAGCGTTTCTTACCTCAAAACTGCCATATCTCGCGATCGGATTGACCAAACCGCAAAATTTCAGTTGCATCTGAAAGTAGAAACTGGCCCGATTACAACGGTATGAGTAGTTTTCCCCTAGGCCGTTCTAGTTATTCGTTTCGAGCATCAGAACTGCGAAAATTTTGAGTTTTTCAAGCGTTTCCTACCTCAAAACTGCCATATCTCGCGATCGGATTGACCAATCCGCAAAATTTCAGTTGCATCTGAAAGTAGAAACTGGCCCGATTACAACGGTATGAGTAGTTTTCCCCTAGGCCGTTCTAGTTATTCGTTTCGAGCATCAGAACTGCGAAAATTTTGAGTTTTTCAAGCGTTTCTTACCTCAAAACTGCCATATCTCGCGAACGGATTGAGCAATCCGCAAAATTTCTGTTGCATCTGAAAGTAGAAACTCGCCCGATTACAACGGTCTGAGTAGTTTTCCCCTAGGCCGTTCTAGTTATTCGTTTCGAGCATCAGAACTGCGAAAATTTTGTGTTTTTCAAGCGTTTCTTACCTCAAAACTGCCATATCTCGCGAACGGATTGACCAATTCGCAAAATTTCAGTTGCATCTGAAAGTAGAAGCTTGCCCGAATACAACGGTCTGAGTAGTTTTCCCCTAGGCCGTTCTAGTTATTCGTTTCGAGCATCAGAACTGCGAAAATTTTGAGTTTTTCAAGCGTTTCTTACCTCAAAACTGCCATATCTCGCGAACGGATTGACCAATCCGCAAAATTTCTGTTGCATCTGAAAGTAGAAACTCGCCCGATTACAACGGTCTGAGTAGTTTTCCCCTAGGCCGTTCTAGTTATTCGTTTCGAGCATCAGAACTGCGAAAATTTTGAGTTTTTCAAGCGTTTCTTACCTCAAAACTGCCATATCTCGCGAACGGATTGAGCAATCCGCAAAATTTCTGTTGCATCTGAAAGTAGAAACTCGCCCGATTACATCGGTCTGAGTAGTTTTCCCCTAGGCCGTTCTAGTTATTCGTTTCGAGCATCAGAACTGCGAAAATTTTGAGTTTTTCAAGCGTTTCTTACCTCAAAACTGCCATATCTCGCGAACGGATTGAGCAATCCGCAAAATTTCTGTTGCATCTGAAAGTAGAAACGCCCGATTACAACGGTCTGAGTAGTTTTCCCCTAGGCCGTTCTAGTTATTCGTTTCGAGCATCAGAACTGCGAAAATTTTCAGTTTTTCAAGCGTTTCCTACCTCAAAACTGCCATATCTCGCGAACGGATTGACCAATTCGCAAAATTTCAGTTGCATCTGAAAGTAGAAGCTTGCCCGAATACAACGGTCTGAGTAGTTTTCCCCTAGGCCGTTCTAGTTATTCGTTTCGAGCATCAGAACTGCGAAAATTTTGAGTTTTTCAAGCGTTTCTTACCCCAAAACTGCCATATCTCGCGAACGGATTGACCAATCCGCAAAATTTCTGTTGCATCTGAAAGTAGAAACTCGCCCGATTACAACGGTCTGAGTAGTTTTCCCCTAGGCCGTTCTAGTTATTCGTTTCGAGCATCAGAACTGCGAAAATTTTGAGTTTTTCAAGCGTTTCTTACCTCAAAACTGCCATATCTCGCGAACGGATTGACCAATTCGCAAAATTTCAGTTGCATCTGAAAGTAGAAGCTTGCCCGAATACAACGGTCTGAGTAGTTTTCCCCTAGGCCGTTCTAGTTATTCGTTTCGAGCATCAGAACTGCGAAAATTTTGAGTTTTTCAAGCGTTTCTTACCTCAAAACTGCCATATCTCGCGAACGGATTGACCAATCCGCAAAATTTCTGTTGCATCTGAAAGTAGAAACTCGCCCGATTACAACGGTCTGAGTAGTTTTCCCCTAGGCCGTTCTAGTTATTCGTTTCGAGCATCAGAACTGCGAAAATTTTGAGTTTTTCAAGCGTTTCTTACCTCAAAACTGCCATATCTCGCGATCGGATTGACCAAACCGCAAAATTTCAGTTGCATCTGAAAGTAGAAACTGGCCCGATTACAACGGTATGAGTAGTTTTCCCCTAGGCCGTTCTAGTTATTCGTTTCGAGCATCAGAACTGCGAAAATTTTGAGTTTTTCAAGCGTTTCCTACCTCAAAACTGCCATATCTCGCGATCGGATTGACCAATCCGCAAAATTTCAGTTGCATCTGAAAGTAGAAACTGGCCCGATTACAACGGTATGAGTAGTTTTCCCCTAGGCCGTTCTAGTTATTCGTTTCGAGCATCAGAACTGCGAAAATTTTGAGTTTTTCAAGCGTTTCTTACCTCAAAACTGCCATATCTCGCGAACGGATTGAGCAATCCGCAAAATTTCTGTTGCATCTGAAAGTAGAAACTCGCCCGATTACAACGGTCTGAGTAGTTTTCCCCTAGGCCGTTCTAGTTATTCGTTTCGAGCATCAGAACTGCGAAAATTTTGTGTTTTTCAAGCGTTTCTTACCTCAAAACTGCCATATCTCGCGAACGGATTGACCAATTCGCAAAATTTCAGTTGCATCTGAAAGTAGAAGCTTGCCCGAATACAACGGTCTGAGTAGTTTTCCCCTAGGCCGTTCTAGTTATTCGTTTCGAGCATCAGAACTGCGAAAATTTTGAGTTTTTCAAGCGTTTCTTACCCCAAAACTGCCATATCTCGCGAACGGATTGACCAATCCGCAAAATTTCTGTTGCATCTGAAAGTAGAAACTCGCCCGATTACAACGGTCTGAGTAGTTTTCCCCTAGGCCGTTCTAGTCATTCGTTTCGAGCATCAGAACTGCGTAAATTTTTAGTTTTTCAAGCGTTTCTTACCTCAAAACTGCCATATCTCGCGAACGGATTGACCAATCCGCAAAACTTCTGTTGCATCTGAAATTAGAAACTGGCCCGATTACAACGGTAAGAGTAGTTTTCCCCTAGGCCGTTCTAGTTATTCGATTCGAGCATCAGAACTGCAAAAATTTTGAGTTTTTCAAGCGTTTCTTACCTCAAAACTGCCATATCTCGCGATCCGATTGACCAATCCGCAAAATTTCAGTTGCATCTGAATGTAGAAACTGGCCCGATTACAACGGTATGAGTAGTTTTCCCCTAGGCCGTTCTAGTTATTCGTTTCGAGCATCAGAACTGCGAAAATTTTGAGTTTTTCAAGCGTTTCTTACCTCAAAACTGCCATGTCTCACGAGCGGATTGACCAATCCGCAAAATTTCTGTTGCATCTGAAAGTAGAAACTCGCCCGATTACAACGGTCTGAGTAGTTTCCCCCTAGGCTGTTCTAGTCATTCGTTTCGAGCATCAGAACTGCGTAAATTTTGAATTTTTCAAGCGTTTCTTACCTGAAAACTGCCATATATCGCGAACGGATTGAGCAATCCGCAAAATTTCTGTTGCATCTGAAAGTAGAAACTCGCCCGATTACAACGGTCTGAGTAGTTTTCCCCTAGGCCGTTCTAGTTATTCGTTTCGAGCATCAGAACTGCGAAAATTTTGAGTTTTTCCAGCGTTTCTTACTTTAAAACTGCCATATCTCGCGATCGGATTGACCAATCCGCAAAATTTCAGTTGCATCTGAAAGTAGAAACTGGCCCGATTACAACGGTATGAGTAGTTTTCCCCTAGGCCGTTCTAGTTATTCGTTTCGAGCATCAGAACTGCGAAAATTTTGAGTTTTTCAAGCGTTTCTTACCTCAAAACTGCCATGTCTCACGAACGGATTGACCAATCCGCAAAATTTCTGTTGCATCTGAAAGTAGAAACTCGCCCGATTACAACGGTCTGAGTAGTTTCCCCTAGGCTGTTCTAGTCATTCGTTTCGAGCATCAGAACTGCGTAAATTTTGAATTTTTCAAGCGTTTCTTACCTGAAAACTGCCATATATCGCAAACGGATTGAGCAATCCGCAAAATTTCTGTTGCATCTGAAAGTAGAAACTCGCCCGATTACAACGGTCTGAGTAGTTTTCCCCTAGGCCGTTCTAGTTATTCGTTTCGAGCATCAGAACAGCGAAAATTTTGAGTTTTTCAAGCGTTTCTTACCTCAAAACTGCCATATCTCGCGATCGGATTGACCAATCCGCAAAATTTCAGTTGCATCTCAAAGTAGAAACTGGCCCGATTACAACGGTATGAGTAGTTTTCCCCTAGGCCGTTCTAGTTATTCGTTTCGTGCATCAGAACTGCGAAAATTTTGAGTTTTTCAAGCGTTTCTTACCTCAAAACTGCCATATCTCGCGAACGGATTGAGCAATCCGCAAAATTTCTGTTGCATCTGAAAGTAGAAACTCGCCCGATTACAACGGTCTGAGTAGTTTTCCCCTAGGCCGTTCTAGTTATTCGTTTCGAGCATCAGAACTGCGAAAATTTTGAGTTTTTCAAGCGTTTCTTACCTCAAAACTGCCATATCTCGCGAACGGATTGACCAATTCGCAAAATTTCAGTTGCATCTGAAAGTAGAAGCTTGCCCGAATACAACGGTCTGAGTAGTTTTCCCCTAGGCCGTTCTAGTTATTCGTTTCGAGCATCAGAACTGCGAAAATTTTGAGTTTTTCAAGCGTTTCTTACCCCAAAACTGCCATATCTCGCGAACGGATTGACCAATCCGCAAAATTTCTGTTGCATCTGAAAGTAGAAACTCGCCCGATTACAACGGTCTGAGTAGTTTTCCCCTAGGCCGTTCTAGTCATTCGTTTCGAGCATCAGAACTGCGTAAATTTTTAGTTTTTCAAGCGTTTCTTACCTCAAAACTGCCATATCTCGCGAACGGATTGACCAATCCGCAAAACTTCTGTTGCATCTGAAATTAGAAACTGGCCCGATTACAACGGTATGAGTAGTTTTCCTCTAGGCCGTTCTAGTTATTCGATTCGAGCATCAGAACTGCGAAAATTTTGAGTTTTTCAAGCGTTTCTTACCTCAAAACTGCCATATCTCGCGATCCGACTGACCAATCCGCAAAATTTCTGTTGCATCTGAATGTAGAAACTGGCCCGATTACAACGGTATGAGTAGTTTTCCCCTAGGCCGTTCTAGTTATTCGTTTCGAGCATCAGAACTGCGAAAATTTTGAGTTTTTCAAGCGTTTCTTACCTCAAAACTGCCATGTCTCACGAGCGGATTGACCAATCCGCAAAATTTCTGTTGCATCTGAAAGTAGAAACTCGCCCGATTACAACGGTCTGAGTAGTTTCCCCCTAGGCTGTTCTAGTCATTCGTTTCGAGCATCGGAACTGCGAAAATTTTGAGTTTTTCAAGCGTTTCTTACCTCAAAACTGCCATATCTCGCGATCGGATTGACCAATCCGCAAAATTTCAGTTGCATCTGAAAGTAGAAACTGGCCCGATTACAACGGTATGAGTAGTTTTCCCCTAGGCCGTTCTAGTTATTCGTTTCGAGCATCAGAACTGCGAAAATTTTGAGTTTTTCAAGCGTTTCTTACCTCAAAACTGCCATGTCTCACGAACGGATTGACCAATCCGCAAAATTTCTGTTGCATCTGAAAGTAGAAACTCGCCCGATTACAACGGTCTGAGTAGTTTCCCCCTAGGCTGTTCTAGTCATTCGTTTCGAGCATCAGAACTTCGTAAATTTTGAATTTTTCAAGCGTTTCTTACCTGAAAACTGCCATATATCGCGAACGGATTGAGCAATCCGCAAAATTTCTGTTGCATCTGAAAGTAGAAACTCGCCCGATTACAACGGTCTGAGTAGTTTTCCCCTAGGCCGTTCTAGTTATTCGTTTCGAGCATCAGAACTGCGAAAATTTTGAGTTTTTCAAGCGTTTCCTACCTCAAAACTGCCATATCTCGCGATCGGATTGACCAATCCGCAAAATTTCAGTTGCATCTGAAAGTAGAAACTGGCCCGATTACAACGGTATGAGTAGTTTTCCCCTAGGCCGTTCTAGTTATTCGTTTCGAGCATCAGAACTGCGAAAATTTTGAGTTTTTCAAGCGTTTCTTACCTCAAAACTGCCATATCTCGCGAACGGATTGTGCAATCCGCAAAATTTCTGTTGCATCTGAAAGTAGAAACTCGCCCGATTACAACGGTCTGAGTAGTTTTCCCCTAGGCCGTTCTAGTTATTCGTTTCGAGCATCAGAACTGCGAAAATTTTGAGTTTTTCAAGCGTTTCTTACCTCAAAACTGCCATATCTCGCGAACGGATTGACCAATTCGCAAAATTTCAGTTGCATCTGAAAGTAGAAGCTTGCCCGAATACAACGGTCTGAGTAGTTTTCCCCTAGGCCGTTCTAGTTATTCGTTTCGAGCATCAGAACTGCGAAAATTTTGAGTTTTTCAAGCGTTTCTTACCTCAAAACTGCCATATCTCGCGAACGGATTGACCAATCCGCAAAATTTCTGTTGCATCTGAAAGTAGAAACTCGCCCGATTACAACGGTCTGAGTAGTTTTCCCCTAGGCCGTTCTAGTTATTCGTTTCGAGCATCAGAACTGCGAAAATTTTGAGTTTTTCAAGCGTTTCTTACCTCAAAACTGCCATATCTCGCGATCGGATTGACCAAACCGCAAAATTTCAGTTGCATCTGAAAGTAGAAACTGGCCCGATTACAACGGTATGAGTAGTTTTCCCCTAGGCCGTTCTAGTTATTCGTTTCGAGCATCAGAACTGCGAAAATTTTGAGTTTTTCAAGCGTTTCCTACCTCAAAACTGCCATATCTCGCGATCGGATTGACCAATCCGCAAAATTTCAGTTGCATCTGAAAGTAGAAACTGGCCCGATTACAACGGTATGAGTAGTTTTCCCCTAGGCCGTTCTAGTTATTCGTTTCGAGCATCAGAACTGCGAAAATTTTGAGTTTTTCAAGCGTTTCTTACCTCAAAACTGCCATATCTCGCGAACGGATTGAGCAATCCGCAAAATTTCTGTTGCATCTGAAAGTAGAAACTCGCCCGATTACAACGGTCTGAGTAGTTTTCCCCTAGGCCGTTCTAGTTATTCGTTTCGAGCATCAGAACTGCGAAAATTTTGTGTTTTTCAAGCGTTTCTTACCTCAAAACTGCCATATCTCGCGAACGGATTGACCAATTCGCAAAATTTCAGTTGCATCTGAAAGTAGAAGCTTGCCCGAATACAACGGTCTGAGTAGTTTTCCCCTAGGCCGTTCTAGTTATTCGTTTCGAGCATCAGAACTGCGAAAATTTTGAGTTTTTCAAGCGTTTCTTACCTCAAAACTGCCATATCTCGCGAACGGATTGACCAATCCGCAAAATTTCTGTTGCATCTGAAAGTAGAAACTCGCCCGATTACAACGGTCTGAGTAGTTTTCCCCTAGGCCGTTCTAGTTATTCGTTTCGAGCATCAGAACTGCGAAAATTTTGAGTTTTTCAAGCGTTTCTTACCTCAAAACTGCCATATCTCGCGAACGGATTGAGCAATCCGCAAAATTTCTGTTGCATCTGAAAGTAGAAACTCGCCCGATTACATCGGTCTGAGTAGTTTTCCCCTAGGCCGTTCTAGTTATTCGTTTCGAGCATCAGAACTGCGAAAATTTTGAGTTTTTCAAGCGTTTCTTACCTCAAAACTGCCATATCTCGCGAACGGATTGAGCAATCCGCAAAATTTCTGTTGCATCTGAAAGTAGAAACGCCCGATTACAACGGTCTGAGTAGTTTTCCCCTAGGCCGTTCTAGTTATTCGTTTCGAGCATCAGAACTGCGAAAATTTTCAGTTTTTCAAGCGTTTCCTACCTCAAAACTGCCATATCTCGCGAACGGATTGACCAATTCGCAAAATTTCAGTTGCATCTGAAAGTAGAAGCTTGCCCGAATACAACGGTCTGAGTAGTTTTCCCCTAGGCCGTTCTAGTTATTCGTTTCGAGCATCAGAACTGCGAAAATTTTGAGTTTTTCAAGCGTTTCTTACCCCAAAACTGCCATATCTCGCGAACGGATTGACCAATCCGCAAAATTTCTGTTGCATCTGAAAGTAGAAACTCGCCCGATTACAACGGTCTGAGTAGTTTTCCCCTAGGCCGTTCTAGTTATTCGTTTCGAGCATCAGAACTGCGAAAATTTTGAGTTTTTCAAGCGTTTCTTACCTCAAAACTGCCATATCTCGCGAACGGATTGACCAATTCGCAAAATTTCAGTTGCATCTGAAAGTAGAAGCTTGCCCGAATACAACGGTCTGAGTAGTTTTCCCCTAGGCCGTTCTAGTTATTCGTTTCGAGCATCAGAACTGCGAAAATTTTGAGTTTTTCAAGCGTTTCTTACCTCAAAACTGCCATATCTCGCGAACGGATTGACCAATCCGCAAAATTTCTGTTGCATCTGAAAGTAGAAACTCGCCCGATTACAACGGTCTGAGTAGTTTTCCCCTAGGCCGTTCTAGTTATTCGTTTCGAGCATCAGAACTGCGAAAATTTTGAGTTTTTCAAGCGTTTCTTACCTCAAAACTGCCATATCTCGCGATCGGATTGACCAAACCGCAAAATTTCAGTTGCATCTGAAAGTAGAAACTGGCCCGATTACAACGGTATGAGTAGTTTTCCCCTAGGCCGTTCTAGTTATTCGTTTCGAGCATCAGAACTGCGAAAATTTTGAGTTTTTCAAGCGTTTCCTACCTCAAAACTGCCATATCTCGCGATCGGATTGACCAATCCGCAAAATTTCAGTTGCATCTGAAAGTAGAAACTGGCCCGATTACAACGGTATGAGTAGTTTTCCCCTAGGCCGTTCTAGTTATTCGTTTCGAGCATCAGAACTGCGAAAATTTTGAGTTTTTCAAGCGTTTCTTACCTCAAAACTGCCATATCTCGCGAACGGATTGAGCAATCCGCAAAATTTCTGTTGCATCTGAAAGTAGAAACTCGCCCGATTACAACGGTCTGAGTAGTTTTCCCCTAGGCCGTTCTAGTTATTCGTTTCGAGCATCAGAACTGCGAAAATTTTGTGTTTTTCAAGCGTTTCTTACCTCAAAACTGCCATATCTCGCGAACGGATTGACCAATTCGCAAAATTTCAGTTGCATCTGAAAGTAGAAGCTTGCCCGAATACAACGGTCTGAGTAGTTTTCCCCTAGGCCGTTCTAGTTATTCGTTTCGAGCATCAGAACTGCGAAAATTTTGAGTTTTTCAAGCGTTTCTTACCTCAAAACTGCCATATCTCGCGAACGGATTGACCAATCCGCAAAATTTCTGTTGCATCTGAAAGTAGAAACTCGCCCGATTACAACGGTCTGAGTAGTTTTCCCCTAGGCCGTTCTAGTTATTCGTTTCGAGCATCAGAACTGCGAAAATTTTGAGTTTTTCAAGCGTTTCTTACCTCAAAACTGCCATATCTCGCGAACGGATTGAGCAATCCGCAAAATTTCTGTTGCATCTGAAAGTAGAAACTCGCCCGATTACATCGGTCTGAGTAGTTTTCCCCTAGGCCGTTCTAGTTATTCGTTTCGAGCATCAGAACTGCGAAAATTTTGAGTTTTTCAAGCGTTTCTTACCTCAAAACTGCCATATCTCGCGAACGGATTGAGCAATCCGCAAAATTTCTGTTGCATCTGAAAGTAGAAACGCCCGATTACAACGGTCTGAGTAGTTTTCCCCTAGGCCGTTCTAGTTATTCGTTTCGAGCATCAGAACTGCGAAAATTTTCAGTTTTTCAAGCGTTTCCTACCTCAAAACTGCCATATCTCGCGAACGGATTGACCAATTCGCAAAATTTCAGTTGCATCTGAAAGTAGAAGCTTGCCCGAATACAACGGTCTGAGTAGTTTTCCCCTAGGCCGTTCTAGTTATTCGTTTCGAGCATCAGAACTGCGAAAATTTTGAGTTTTTCAAGCGTTTCTTACCCCAAAACTGCCATATCTCGCGAACGGATTGACCAATCCGCAAAATTTCTGTTGCATCTGAAAGTAGAAACTCGCCCGATTACAACGGTCTGAGTAGTTTTCCCCTAGGCCGTTCTAGTTATTCGTTTCGAGCATCAGAACTGCGAAAATTTTGAGTTTTTCAAGCGTTTCTTACCTCAAAACTGCCATATCTCGCGAACGGATTGACCAATTCGCAAAATTTCAGTTGCATCTGAAAGTAGAAGCTTGCCCGAATACAACGGTCTGAGTAGTTTTCCCCTAGGCCGTTCTAGTTATTCGTTTCGAGCATCAGAACTGCGAAAATTTTCAGTTTTTCAAGCGTTTCCTACCTCAAAACTGCCATATCTCGCGAACGGATTGACCAATTCGCAAAATTTCAGTTGCATCTGAAAGTAGAAGCTTGCCCGAATACAACGGTCTGAGTAGTTTTCCCCTAGGCCGTTCTAGTTATTCGTTTCGAGCATCAGAACTGCGAAAATTTTGAGTTTTTCAAGCGTTTCTTACCCCAAAACTGCCATATCTCGCGAACGGATTGACCAATCCGCAAAATTTCTGTTGCATCTGAAAGTAGAAACTCGCCCGATTACAACGGTCTGAGTAGTTTTCCCCTAGGCCGTTCTAGTTATTCGTTTCGAGCATCAGAACTGCGAAAATTTTGAGTTTTTCAAGCGTTTCTTACCTCAAAACTGCCATATCTCGCGAACGGATTGACCAATTCGCAAAATTTCAGTTGCATCTGAAAGTAGAAGCTTGCCCGAATACAACGGTCTGAGTAGTTTTCCCCTAGGCCGTTCTAGTTATTCGTTTCGAGCATCAGAACTGCGAAAATTTTGAGTTTTTCAAGCGTTTCTTACCTCAAAACTGCCATATCTCGCGAACGGATTGACCAATCCGCAAAATTTCTGTTGCATCTGAAAGTAGAAACTCGCCCGATTACAACGGTCTGAGTAGTTTTCCCCTAGGCCGTTCTAGTTATTCGTTTCGAGCATCAGAACTGCGAAAATTTTGAGTTTTTCAAGCGTTTCTTACCTCAAAACTGCCATATCACGCGATCGGATTGACCAAACCGCAAAATTTCAGTTGCATCTGAAAGTAGAAACTGGCCCGATTACAACGGTATGAGTAGTTTTCCCCTAGGCCGTTCTAGTTATTCGTTTCGAGCATCAGAACTGCGAAAATTTTCAGTTTTTCAAGCGTTTCCTACCTCAAAACTGCCATATCTCGCGAACGGATTGACCAATTCGCAAAATTTCAGTTGCATCTGAAAGTAGAAGCTTGCCCGAATACAACGGTCTGAGTAGTTTTCCCCTAGGCCGTTCTAGTTATTCGTTTCGAGCATCAGAACTGCGAAAATTTTGAGTTTTTCAAGCGTTTCCTACCTCAAAACTGCCATATCTCGCGATCGGATTGACCAATCCGCAAAATTTCAGTTGCATCTGAAAGTAGAAACTGGCCCGATTACAACGGTCTGAGTAGTTTTCCCCTAGGCCGTTCTAGTTATTCGTTTCGAGCATCAGAACTGCGAAAATTTTGAGTTTTTCAAGCGTTTCTTACCCCAAAACTGCCATATCTCGCGATCGGATTGACCAATCCGCAAAATTTCTGTTGCATCTGAAAGTAGAAACTCGCCCGATTACAACGGTCTGAGTAGTTTTCCCCTAGGCCGTTCTAGTTATTCGTTTCGAGCATCAGAACTGCGAAAATTTTGAGTTTTTCAAGCGTTTCTTACCTCAAAACTGCCATATCTCGCGAACGGATTGACCAATTCGCAAAATTTCAGTTGCATCTGAAAGTAGAAGCTTGCCCGAATACAACGGTCTGAGTAGTTTTCCCCTAGGCCGTTCTAGTTATTCGTTTCGAGCATCAGAACTGCGAAAATTTTGAGTTTTTCAAGCGTTTCTTACCTCAAAACTGCCATATCTCGCGAACGGATTGACCAATCCGCAAAATTTCTGTTGCATCTGAAAGTAGAAACTCGCCCGATTACAACGGTCTGAGTAGTTTTCCCCTAGGCCGTTCTAGTTATTCGTTTCGAGCATCAGAACTGCGAAAATTTTGAGTTTTTCAAGCGTTTCTTACCTCAAAACTGCCATATCACGCGATCGGATTGACCAAACCGCAAAATTTCAGTTGCATCTGAAAGTAGAAACTGGCCCGATTACAACGGTATGAGTAGTTTTCCCCTAGGCCGTTCTAGTTATTCGTTTCGAGCATCAGAACTGCGAAAATTTTCAGTTTTTCAAGCGTTTCCTACCTCAAAACTGCCATATCTCGCGAACGGATTGACCAATTCGCAAAATTTCAGTTGCATCTGAAAGTAGAAGCTTGCCCGAATACAACGGTCTGAGTAGTTTTCCCCTAGGCCGTTCTAGTTATTCGTTTCGAGCATCAGAACTGCGAAAATTTTGAGTTTTTCAAGCGTTTCCTACCTCAAAACTGCCATATCTCGCGATCGGATTGACCAATCCGCAAAATTTCAGTTGCATCTGAAAGTAGAAACTGGCCCGATTACAACGGTATGAGTAGTTTTCCCCTAGGCCGTTCTAGTTATTCGTTTCGAGCATCAGAACTGCGAAAATTTTGAGTTTTTCAAGCGTTTCCTACCTCAAAACTGCCATATCTCGCGATCGGATTGACCAATCCGCAAAATTTCAGTTGCATCTGAAAGTAGAAACTGGCCCGATTACAACGGTATGAGTAGTTTTCCCCTAGGCCGTTCTAGTTATTCGTTTCGAGCATCAGAACTGCGAAAATTTTGAGTTTTTCAAGCGTTTCTTACCTCAAAACTGCCATATCTCGCGAACGGATTGTGCAATCCGCAAAATTTCTGTTGCATCTGAAAGTAGAAACTCGCCCGATTACAACGGTCTGAGTAGTTTTCCCCTAGGCCGTTCTAGTTATTCGTTTCGAGCATCAGAACTGCGAAAATTTTGAGTTTTTCAAGCGTTTCTTACCTCAAAACTGCCATATCTCGCGAACGGATTGACCAATTCGCAAAATTTCAGTTGCATCTGAAAGTAGAAACTCGCCCGATTACAACGGTCTGAGTAGTTTTCCCCTAGGCCGTTCTAGTTATTCGTTTCGAGCATCAGAACTGCGAAAATTTTGAGTTTTTCAAGCGTTTCTTACCTCAAAACTGCCATATCTCGCGATCGGATTGACCAAACCGCAAAATTTCAGTTGCATCTGAAAGTAGAAACTGGCCCGATTACAACGGTATGAGTAGTTTTCCCCTAGGCCGTTCTAGTTATTCGTTTCGAGCATCAGAACTGCGAAAATTTTGAGTTTTTCAAGCGTTTCCTACCTCAAAACTGCCATATCTCGCGATCGGATTGACCAATCCGCAAAATTTCAGTTGCATCTGAAAGTAGAAACTGGCCCGATTACAACGGTATGAGTAGTTTTCCCCTAGGCCGTTCTAGTTATTCGTTTCGAGCATCAGAACTGCGAAAATTTTGAGTTTTTCAAGCGTTTCTTACCTCAAAACTGCCATATCTCGCGAACGGATTGAGCAATCCGCAAAATTTCTGTTGCATCTGAAAGTAGAAACTCGCCCGATTACAACGGTCTGAGTAGTTTTCCCCTAGGCCGTTCTAGTTATTCGTTTCGAGCATCAGAACTGCGAAAATTTTGTGTTTTTCAAGCGTTTATTACCTCAAAACTGCCATATCTCGCGAACGGATTGACCAATTCGCAAAATTTCAGTTGCATCTGAAAGTAGAAGCTTGCCCGAATACAACGGTCTGAGTAGTTTTCCCCTAGGCCGTTCTAGTTATTCGTTTCGAGCATCAGAACTGCGAAAATTTTGAGTTTTTCAAGCGTTTCTTACCTCAAAACTGCCATATCTCGCGAACGGATTGACCAATCCGCAAAATTTCTGTTGCATCTGAAAGTAGAAACTCGCCCGATTACAACGGTCTGAGTAGTTTTCCCCTAGGCCGTTCTAGTTATTCGTTTCGAGCATCAGAACTGCGAAAATTTTGAGTTTTTCAAGCGTTTCTTACCTCAAAACTGCCATATCTCGCGATCGGATTGACCAAACCGCAAAATTTCAGTTGCATCTGAAAGTAGAAACTGGCCCGATTACAACGGTATGAGTAGTTTTCCCCTAGGCCGTTCTAGTTATTCGTTTCGAGCATCAGAACTGCGAAAATTTTGAGTTTTTCAAGCGTTTCCTACCTCAAAACTGCCATATCTCGCGATCGGATTGACCAATCCGCAAAATTTCAGTTGCATCTGAAAGTAGAAACTGGCCCGATTACAACGGTATGAGTAGTTTTCCCCTAGGCCGTTCTAGTTATTCGTTTCGAGCATCAGAACTGCGAAAATTTTGAGTTTTTCAAGCGTTTCTTACCTCAAAACTGCCATATCTCGCGAACGGATTGAGCAATCCGCAAAATTTCTGTTGCATCTGAAAGTAGAAACTCGCCCGATTACAACGGTCTGAGTAGTTTTCCCCTAGGCCGTTCTAGTTATTCGTTTCGAGCATCAGAACTGCGAAAATTTTGTGTTTTTCAAGCGTTTATTACCTCAAAACTGCCATATCTCGCGAACGGATTGACCAATTCGCAAAATTTCAGTTGCATCTGAAAGTAGAAGCTTGCCCGAATACAACGGTCTGAGTAGTTTTCCCCTAGGCCGTTCTAGTTATTCGTTTCGAGCATCAGAACTGCGAAAATTTTGAGTTTTTCAAGCGTTTCTTACCTCAAAACTGCCATATCTCGCGAACGGATTGACCAATCCGCAAAATTTCTGTTGCATCTGAAAGTAGAAACTCGCCCGATTACAACGGTCTGAGTAGTTTTCCCCTATGCCGTTCTAGTCATTCGTTTCGAGCATCAGAACTGCGTAAATTTTGAGTTTTTCAAGCGTTTCCTACCTCAAAACTGCCATATCTCGCGATCGGATTGACCAATCCGCAAAATTTCAGTTGCATCTGAAAGTAGAAACTGGCCCGATTACAACGGTATGAGTAGTTTTCCCCTAGGCCGTTCTAGTTATTCGTTTCGAGCATCAGAACTGCGAAAATTTTGAGTTTTTCAAGCGTTTCTTACCTCAAAACTGCCATATCTCGCGAACGGATTGAGCAATCCGCAAAATTTCTGTTGCATCTGAAAGTAGAAACTCGCCCGATTACAACGGTCTGAGTAGTTTTCCCCTAGGCCGTTCTAGTTATTCGTTTCGAGCATCAGAACTGCGAAAATTTTGAGTTTTTCAAGCGTTTCTTACCTCAAAACTGCCATATCTCGCGATCGGATTGACCAATCCGCAAAATTTCAGCTGCATCTGAAAGTAGAAACTGGCCCGATTACAACGGTATGAGTAGTTTTCCCCTAGGCCGTTCTAGTTATTCGTTTCGAGCATCAGAACTGCGAAAATTTTGAGTTTTTCAAGCGTTTCTTACCTCAAAACTGCCATATCTCGCGAACGGATTGACCAATCCGCAAAATTTCTGTTGCATCTGAAAGTAGAAACTCGCCCGATTACAACGGTCTGAGTAGTTTTCCCATAGGCCGTTCTGGTCATTCGTTTCGAGCATCAGAACTGCGTAAATTTTTAGTTTTTCAAGCGTTTCTTACCTCAAAACTGCCATATCTCGCGAACGGATTGACCAATCCGCAAAATTTCTGTTGCATCTGAAAGTAGAAACTCGCCCGATTACAACGGTCTGAGTAGTTTTCCCCTAGGCCGTTCTAGTCATTCGTTTCGAGCATCAGAACTGCGTAAATTTTGAGTTTTTCAAGCGTTTCTTACCTAAAAACTGCCATATCTCGCGAACGGATTGACCAATCCGCAAAGTTTCAGTTGCATCTGAAAGTAGAAACTCGCCCGATTACAACGGTCCGAGTAGTTTTCCCCTAGGCCGTTCTGGTTATTCGTTTCGAGCATCAGAACTGCGAAAATTTTGAGTTTTTCAAGCGTTTCTTACCTCAAAACTGCCATATCTCGCGAACGGATTGACCAATTCGCAAAATTTCAGATGCATCTGAAAGTAGAAGCTTGCCCGAATACAACGGTCTGAGTAGTTTTCCCCTAGGCCGTTCTAGTCATTCGTTTCGAGCATCAGAACTGCGTAAATTTTGAGTTTTTCAAGCGTTTCTTACCTCAAAACTGCCATATCTCGCGAACGGATTGAGCAATCCGCAAAATTTCTGTTGCATCTGAAAGTAGAAACTCGCCCGATTACAACGGTCTGAGTAGTTTTCCCCTAGGCCGTTCTAGTTATTCGTTTCGAGCATCAGAACTGCGAAAATTTTGTGTTTTTCAAGCGTTTCTTACCTCAAAACTGCCATATCTCGCGAACGGATTGAGCAATCCGCAAAATTTCTGTTGCATCTGAAAGTAGAAACTCGCCCGATTACAACGGTCTGAGTAGTTTTCCCCTAGGCCGTTCTAGTTATTCGTTTCGAGCATCAGAACTGCGAAAATTTTGAGTTTTTCAAGCGTTTCTTACATCAAAACTGCCATATCTCGCGAACGGATTGAGCAATCCGCAAAATTTCTGTTGCATCTGAAAGTAGAAACTCGCCCGATTACAACGGTCTGAGTAGTTTTCCCCTAGGCCGTTCTAGTTATTCGTTTCGAGCATCAGAACTGCGAAAATTTTGAGTTTTTCAAGCGTTTCTTACCTCAAAACTGCCATATCTCGCGAACGGATTGAGCAATCCGCAAAATTTCTGTTGCATCTGAAAGTAGAAACTCGCCCGATTACAACGGTCTGAGTAGTTTTCCCCTAGGCCGTTCTAGTTATTCGTTTCGAGCATCAGAACTGCGAAAATTTTGAGTTTTTCAAGCGTTTCTTACCTCAAAACTGCCATATCTCGCGAACGGATTGACCAATTCGCAAAATTTCAGTTGCATCTGAAAGTAGAAGCTTGCCCGAATACAACGGTCTGAGTAGTTTTCCCCTAGGCCGTTCTAGTTATTCGTTTCGAGCATCAGAACTGCGAAAATTTTGAGTTTTTCAAGCGTTTCTTACCTCAAAACTGCCATATCTCGCGAACGGATTGAGCAATCCGCAAAATTTCTGTTGCATCTGAAAGTAGAAACTCGCCCGATTACAACGGTCTGAGTAGTTTTCCCCTAGGCCGTTCTAGTTATTCGTTTCGAGCATCAGAACTGCGAAAATTTTGAGTTTTTCAAGCGTTTCTTACCTCAAAACTGCCATATCTCGCGAACGGATTGACCAATTCGCAAAATTTCAGTTGCATCTGAAAGTAGAAGCTTGCCCGAATACAACGGTCTGAGTAGTTTTCCCCTAGGCCGTTCTAGTTATTCGTTTCGAGCATCAGAACTGCGAAAATTTTGAGTTTTTCAAGCGTTTCTTACCTCAAAACTGCCATATCTCGCGAACGGATTGACCAATCCGCAAAATTTCTGTTGCATCTGAAAGTAGAAACTCGCCCGATTACAACGGTCTGAGTAGTTTTCCCCTAGGCCGTTCTGGTCATTCGTTTCGAGCATCAGAACTGCGTAAATTTTTAGTTTTTCAAGCGTTTCTTATCTCAAAACTGCCATATCTCGCGAACGGATTGACCAATCCGCAAAATTTCTGTTGCATCTGAAAGTAGAAACTCGCCCGATTACAACGGTCTGAGTAGTTTTCCCCTAGGCCGTTCTAGTCATTCGTTTCGAGCATCAGAACTGCGTAAATTTTGAGTTTTTCAAGCGTTTCTTACCTAAAAACTGCCATATCTCGCGAACGGATTGACCAATCCGCAAAGTTTCAGTTGCATCTGAAAGTAGAAACTCGCCCGATTACAACGGTCCGAGTAGTTTTCCCCTAGGCCGTTCTAGTTATTCGTTTCGAGCATCAGAACTGCGAAAATTTTGAGTTTTTCAAGCGTTTCTTACCTCAAAACTGCCATATCTCGCGAACGGATTGACCAATCCGCAAAATTTCTGTTGCATCTGAAAGTAGAAACTCGCCCGATTACAACGGTCTGAGTAGTTTTCCCCTAGGCCGTTCTGGTCATTCGTTTCGAGCATCAGAACTGCGTAAATTTTTAGTTTTTCAAGCGTTTCTTACCTCAAAACTGCCACATCTCGCGAACGGATTGACCAATCCGCAAAATTTCTGTTGCATCTGAAAGTAGAAACTCGCCCGATTACAACGGTCTGAGTAGTTTTCCCCTAGGCCGTTCTAGTCATTCGTTTCGAGCATCAGAACTGCGTAAATTTTGAGTTTTTCAAGCGTTTCTTACCTCAAAACTGCCATATCTCGCGAACGGATTGACCAATTCGCAAAATTTCAGTTGCATCTGAAAGTAGAAGCTTGCCCGAATACAACGGTCTGAGTAGTTTTCCCCTAGGCCGTTCTAGTTATTCGTTTCGAGCATCAGAACTGCGAAAATTTTGAGTTTTTCAAGCGTTTCTTACCTCAAAACTGCCATATCTCGCGAACGGATTGACCAATCCGCAAAATTTCTGTTGCATCTGAAAGTAGAAACTCGCCCGATTACAACGGTCTGAGTAGTTTTCCCCTAGGCCGTTCTAGTTATTCGTTTCGAGCATCAGAACTGCGAAAATTTTGAGTTTTTCAAGCGTTTCTTACCTCAAAACTGCCATATCTCGCGATCGGATTGACCAAACCGCAAAATTTCAGTTGCATCTGAAAGTAGAAACTGGCCCGATTACAACGGTATGAGTAGTTTTCCCCTAGGCCGTTCTAGTTATTCGTTTCGAGCATCAGAACTGCGAAAATTTTGAGTTTTTCAAGCGTTTCCTACCTCAAAACTGCCATATCTCGCGATCGGATTGACCAATCCGCAAAATTTCAGTTGCATCTGAAAGTAGAAACTGGCCCGATTACAACGGTATGAGTAGTTTTCCCCTAGGCCGTTCTAGTTATTCGTTTCGAGCATCAGAACTGCGAAAATTTTGAGTTTTTCAAGCGTTTCTTACCTCAAAACTGCCATATCTCGCGAACGGATTGAGCAATCCGCAAAATTTCTGTTGCATCTGAAAGTAGAAACTCGCCCGATTACAACGGTCTGAGTAGTTTTCCCCTAGGCCGTTCTAGTTATTCGTTTCGAGCATCAGAACTGCGAAAATTTTGTGTTTTTCAAGCGTTTCTTACCTCAAAACTGCCATATCTCGCGAACGGATTGACCAATTCGCAAAATTTCAGTTGCATCTGAAAGTAGAAGCTTGCCCGAATACAACGGTCTGAGTAGTTTTCCCCTAGGCCGTTCTAGTTATTCGTTTCGAGCATCAGAACTGCGAAAATTTTGAGTTTTTCAAGCGTTTCTTACCTCAAAACTGCCATATCTCGCGAACGGATTGAGCAATCCGCAAAATTTCTGTTGCATCTGAAAGTAGAAACTCGCCCGATTACATCGGTCTGAGTAGTTTTCCCCTAGGCCGTTCTAGTTATTCGTTTCGAGCATCAGAACTGCGAAAATTTTGAGTTTTTCAAGCGTTTCTTACCTCAAAACTGCCATATCTCGCGAACGGATTGACCAATTCGCAAAATTTCAGTTGCATCTGAAAGTAGAAGCTTGCCCGAATACAACGGTCTGAGTAGTTTTCCCCTAGGCCGTTCTAGTTATTCGTTTCGAGCATCAGAACTGCGAAAATTTTGAGTTTTTCAAGCGTTTCTTACCTCAAAACTGCCATATCTCGCGAACGGATTGACCAATCCGCAAAATTTCTGTTGCATCTGAAAGTAGAAACTCGCCCGATTACAACGGTCTGAGTAGTTTTCCCCTAGGCCGTTCTAGTCATTCGTTTCGAGCATCAGAACTGCGTAAATTTTGAGTTTTTCAAGCGTTTCTTACCTAAAAACTGCCATATATCGCGAACGGATTGAGCAATCCGCAAAATTTCTGTTGCATCTGAAAGTAGAAACTCGCCCGATTACAACGGTCTGAGTAGTTTTCCCCTAGGCCGTTCTAGTTATTCGTTTCGAGCATCAGAACTGCGAAAATTTTGAGTTTTTCAAGCGTTTCTTACCTCAAAACTGCCATATCTCGCGAACGGATTGACCAATTCGCAAAATTTCAGTTGCATCTGAAAGTAGAAGCTTGCCCGAATACAACGGTCTGAGTAGTTTTCCCCTAGGCCGTTCTAGTTATTCGTTTCGAGCATCAGAACTGCGAAAATTTTGAGTTTTTCAAGCGTTTCTTACCTCAAAACTGCCATATCTCGCGAACGGATTGACCAATCCGCAAAATTTCTGTTGCATCTGAAAGTAGAAACTCGCCCGATTACAACGGTCTGAGTAGTTTTCCCCTAGGCCGTTCTAGTTATTCGTTTCGAGCATCAGAACTGCGAAAATTTTGAGTTTTTCAAGCGTTTCTTACCTCAAAACTGCCATATCTCGCGATCGGATTGACCAAACCGCAAAATTTCAGTTGCATCTGAAAGTAGAAACTGGCCCGATTACAACGGTATGAGTAGTTTTCCCCTAGGCCGTTCTAGTTATTCGTTTCGAGCATCAGAACTGCGAAAATTTTGAGTTTTTCAAGCGTTTCCTACCTCAAAACTGCCATATCTCGCGATCGGATTGACCAATCCGCAAAATTTCAGTTGCATCTGAAAGTAGAAACTGGCCCGATTACAACGGTATGAGTAGTTTTCCCCTAGGCCGTTCTAGTTATTCGTTTCGAGCATCAGAACTGCGAAAATTTTGAGTTTTTCAAGCGTTTCTTACCTCAAAACTGCCATATCTCGCGAACGGATTGAGCAATCCGCAAAATTTCTGTTGCATCTGAAAGTAGAAACTCGCCCGATTACAACGGTCTGAGTAGTTTTCCCCTAGGCCGTTCTAGTTATTCGTTTCGAGCATCAGAACTGCGAAAATTTTGTGTTTTTCAAGCGTTTCTTACCTCAAAACTGCCATATCTCGCGAACGGATTGACCAATTCGCAAAATTTCAGTTGCATCTGAAAGTAGAAGCTTGCCCGAATACAACGGTCTGAGTAGTTTTCCCCTAGGCCGTTCTAGTTATTCGTTTCGAGCATCAGAACTGCGAAAATTTTGAGTTTTTCAAGCGTTTCTTACCTCAAAACTGCCATATCTCGCGAACGGATTGAGCAATCCGCAAAATTTCTGTTGCATCTGAAAGTAGAAACTCGCCCGATTACATCGGTCTGAGTAGTTTTCCCCTAGGCCGTTCTAGTTATTCGTTTCGAGCATCAGAACTGCGAAAATTTTGAGTTTTTCAAGCGTTTCTTACCTCAAAACTGCCATATCTCGCGAACGGATTGACCAATTCGCAAAATTTCAGTTGCATCTGAAAGTAGAAGCTTGCCCGAATACAACGGTCTGAGTAGTTTTCCCCTAGGCCGTTCTAGTTATTCGTTTCGAGCATCAGAACTGCGAAAATTTTGAGTTTTTCAAGCGTTTCTTACCTCAAAACTGCCATATCTCGCGAACGGATTGACCAATCCGCAAAATTTCTGTTGCATCTGAAAGTAGAAACTCGCCCGATTACAACGGTCTGAGTAGTTTTCCCCTAGGCCGTTCTAGTCATTCGTTTCGAGCATCAGAACTGCGTAAATTTTGAGTTTTTCAAGCGTTTCTTACCTAAAAACTGCCATATCTCGCGAACGGATTGACCAATCCGCAAAGTTTCAGTTGCATCTGAAAGTAGAAACTCGCCCGATTACAACGGTCCGAGTAGTTTTCCCCTAGGCCGTTCTGGTTATTCGTTTCGAGCATCAGAACTGCGAAAATTTTGAGTTTTTCAAGCGTTTCTTACCTCAAAACTGCCATATCTCGCGAACGGATTGACCAATTCGCAAAATTTCAGATGCATCTGAAAGTAGAAGCTTGCCCGAATACAACGGTCTGAGTAGTTTTCCCCTAGGCCGTTCTAGTCATTCGTTTCGAGCATCAGAACTGCGTAAATTTTGAGTTTTTCAAGCGTTTCTTACCTCAAAACTGCCATATCTCGCGAACGGATTGAGCAATCCGCAAAATTTCTGTTGCATCTGAAAGTAGAAACTCGCCCGATTACAACGGTCTGAGTAGTTTTCCCCTAGGCCGTTCTAGTTATTCGTTTCGAGCATCAGAACTGCGAAAATTTTGAGTTTTTCAAGCGTTTCTTACCTCAAAACTGCCATATCTCGCGAACGGATTGAGCAATCCGCAAAATTTCTGTTGCATCTGAAAGTAGAAACTCGCCCGATTACAACGGTCTGAGTAGTTTTCCCCTAGGCCGTTCTAGTTATTCGTTTCGAGCATCAGAACTGCGAAAGTTTTGAGTTTTTCAAGCGTTTCTTACATCAAAACTGCCATATCTCGCGAACGGATTGAGCAATCCGCAAAATTTCTGTTGCATCTGAAAGTAGAAACTCGCCCGATTACAACGGTCTGAGTAGTTTTCCCCTAGGCCGTTCTAGTTATTCGTTTCGAGCATCAGAACTGCGAAAATTTTGAGTTTTTCAAGCGTTTCTTACCTCAAAACTGCCATATCTCGCGAACGGATTGAGCAATCCGCAAAATTTCTGTTGCATCTGAAAGTAGAAACTCGCCCGATTACAACGGTCTGAGTAGTTTTCCCCTAGGCCGTTCTAGTTATTCGTTTCGAGCATCAGAACTGCGAAAATTTTGAGTTTTTCAAGCGTTTCTTACCTCAAAACTGCCATATCTCGCGAACGGATTGACCAATTCGCAAAATTTCAGTTGCATCTGAAAGTAGAAGCTTGCCCGAATACAACGGCCTGAGTAGTTTTCCCCTAGGCCGTTCTAGTTATTCGTTTCGAGCATCAGAACTGCGAAAATTTTGAGTTTTTCAAGCGTTTCTTACCTCAAAACTGCCATATCTCGCGAACGGATTGACCAATCCGCAAAATTTCTGTTGCATCTGAAAGTAGAAACTCGCCCGATTACAACGGTCTGAGTAGTTTTCCCCTAGGCCGTTCTGGTCATTCGTTTCGAGCATCAGAACTGCGTAAATTTTTAGTTTTTCAAGCGTTTCTTACCTCAAAACTGCCATATCTCGCGAACGGATTGACCAATCCGCAAAATTTCTGTTGCATCTGAAAGTAGAAACTCGCCCGATTACAACGGTCTGAGTAGTTTTCCCCTAGGCCGTTCTAGTCATTCGTTTCGAGCATCAGAACTGCGTAAATTTTGAGTTTTTCAAGCGTTTCTTACCTAAAAACTGCCATATCTCGCGAACGGATTGACCAATCCGCAAAGTTTCAGTTGCATCTGAAAGTAGAAACTCGCCCGATTACAACGGTCCGAGTAGTTTTCCCCTAGGCCGTTCTAGTTATTCGTTTCGAGCATCAGAACTGCGAAAATTTTGAGTTTTTCAAGCGTTTCTTACCTCAAAACTGCCATATCTCGCGAACGGATTGACCAATCCGCAAAATTTCTGTTGCATCTGAAAGTAGAAACTCGCCCGATTACAACGGTCTGAGTAGTTTTCCCCTAGGCCGTTCTGGTCATTCGTTTCGAGCATCAGAACTGCGTAAATTTTTAGTTTTTCAAGCGTTTCTTACCTCAAAACTGCCACATCTCGCGAACGGATTGACCAATCCGCAAAATTTCTGTTGCATCTGAAAGTAGAAACTCGCCCGATTACAACGGTCTGAGTAGTTTTCCCCTAGGCCGTTCTAGTCATTCGTTTCGAGCATCAGAACTGCGTAAATTTTGAGTTTTTCAAGCGTTTCTTACCTAAAAACTGCCATATCTCGCGAACGGATTGACCAATCCGCAAAGTTTCAGTTGCATCTGAAAGTAGAAACTCGCCCGATTACAACGGTCCGAGTAGTTTTCCCCTAGGCCGTTCTAGTTATTCGTTTCGAGCATCAGAACTGCGAAAATTTTGAGTTTTTCAAGCGTTTCTTACCTCAAAACTGCCATATCTCGCGATCGGATTGACCAATCCGCAAAATTTCTGCTGCATCTGAAAGTAGAAACTGGCCCGATTACAACGGTATGAGTAGTTTTCCCCTAGGCCGTTCTAGTTATTCGTTTCGAGCATCAGAACTGCGAAAATTTTCAGTTTTTCAAGCGTTTCTTACTTCAAAACTGCCATATCTCGCGAACGGATTGACCAATCCGCAAAATTTCTGTTGCATCTGAAAGTTGAAACTGGCCCGATTACAACGGTATGAGTAGTTTTCCCCTAGGCCGTTCTAGTTATTCGTTTCGAGCATCAGAACTGCGAAAATTTTGAGTTTTTCAAGCGTTTCTTACCTCAAAACTGCCATATCTCGCGAACGGATTGACCAATCCGCAAAATTTCTGTTGCATCTGAAAGTAGAAACTGGCCCGATTACAACGGTATGAGTAGTTTTCCCCTAGGCCGTTCTAGTTATTCGTTTCGAGCATCAGAACTGCGAAAATTTTGAGTTTTTAAAGCGTTTCTTACCTCAAAACTGCCATATCTCGCGAACGGATTGACCAATCCGCAAAATTTCTGTTTCATCTGAAAGTAGAAACTGGCCCGATTACAACGGTATGAGTAGTTTTCCCCTAGGCCGTTCTAGTTATTCGTTTCGAGCATCAGAACTGCGAAAATTTTGAGTTTTTCAAGCGTTTCTTACCTCAAAACTGCCATATCTCGCGAACGGATTGACCAATCCGCAAAATTTCAGTTGCATCTGAAAGTAGAAGCTTGCCCGAATACAACGGTCTGAGTAGTTTTCCCCTAGGCCGTTCTAGTTATTCGTTTCGAGCATCAGAACTGCGAAAATTTTGAGTTTTTCAATCGTTTCTTACCTCAAAACTGCCATATCTCGCGAACGGATTGAGCAATCCGCAAAATTTCTGTTGCATCTGAAAGTAGAAACTGGCCCGATTACAACGGTATGAGTAGTTTTCCCCTAGGCCGTTCTAGTTATTCGTTTCGAGCATCAGAACTGCGAAAATTTTGAGTTTTTCAAGCGTTTCTTACCTCAAAACTGCCATATCTCGCGAACGGATTGAGCAATCCGCAAAATTTCTGTTGCATCTGAAAGTAGAAACTCGCCCGATTACAACGGTCTGAGTAGTTTTCCCCTAGGCCGTTCTAGTTATTCGTTTCGAGCATCAGAACTGCGAAAATTTTGAGTTTTTCAAGCGTTTCTTACCTCAAAACTGCCATATCTCGCGAACGGATTGACCAATCCGCAAAATTTCTGTTGCATCTGAAAGTAGAAACTCGCCCGATTACAACGGTCTGAGTAGTTTTCCCCTAGGCCGTTCTAGTCATTCGTTTCGAGCATCAGAACTGCGTAAATTTTTAGTTTTTCAAGCGTTTCTTACCTCAAAACTGCCATATCTCGCGAACGGATTGACCAATCCGCAAAATTTCTGTTGCATCTGAAAGTAGAAACTGGCCCGATTACAACGGTATGAGCAGTTTTCCCCTAGGCCGTTCTAGTTATTCGTTTCGAGCATCAGAACTGCGTAAATTTTGAGTTTTTCAAGCGTTTCTTACCTCAAAACTGCCATATCTCCCGAACGGATTGACCAATCCGCAAAATTTCTGTTGCATCTGAAAGTAGAAACTCGCCCGATTACAACGGTCTGAGTAGTTTTCCCCTAGGCCGTTCTAGTCATTCGTTTCGAGCATCAGAACTGCGTAAATTTTGACTTTTTCAAGCGTTTCTTACCTCAAAACTGCCATATCTCGCGAACGGATTGAGCAATCCGCAAAATTTCTGTTGCATCTGAAAGTAGAAACTGGCCCGATTACAACGGTATGAGTAGTTTTCCCCTAGGCCGTTCTAGTTATTCGTTTCGAGCATCAGAACTGCGAAAATTTTGAGTTTTTCAAGCGTTTCTTACCTCAAAACTGCCATATCTCGCGAACGGATTGAACAATCCGCAAAATTTCTGTTGCATCTGAAAGTAGAAACTGGCCCGATTACAACGGTATGAGTAGTTTTCCCCTAGGCCGTTCTAGTTATTCGTTTCGAGCATCAGAACTGCGAAAATTTTGAGTTTTTCAAGCGTTTCTTACCTCAAAACTGCCATATCTCGCGAACGGATTGAGCAATCCGCAAAATTTCTGTTGCATCTGAAAGTAGAAACTCGCCCGATTACATCGGTCTGAGTAGTTTTCCCCTAGGCCGTTCTAGTTATTCGTTTCGAGCATCAGAACTGCGAAAATTTTGAGTTTTTCAAGCGTTTCTTACCTCAAAACTGCCATATCTCGCGAACGGATTGACCAATTCGCAAAATTTCAGATGCATCTGAAAGTAGAAGCTTGCCCGAATACAACGGTCTGAGTAGTTTTCCCCTAGGCCGTTCTAGTTATTCGTTTCGAGCATCAGAACTGCGAAAATTTTGAGTTTTTCAAGCGTTTCTTACCTCAAAACTGCCATATCTCCCGAACGGATTGACCAATCCGCAAAATTTCTGTTGCATCTGAAAGTAGAAACTCGCCCGATTACAACGGTCTGAGTAGTTTTCCCCTAGGCCGTTCTAGTCATTCGTTTCGAGCATCAGAACTGCGTAAATTTTGACTTTTTCAAGCGTTTCTTACCTCAAAACTGCCATATCTCGCGAACGGATTGACCAATCCGCAAAGTTTCTGTTGCATCTGAAAGTAGAAACTCGCCCGATTACAACGGTCTGTGTAGTTTTCCCCTAGGCCGTTCTAGTCATTCGTTTCGAGCATCAGAACTGCGTAAATTTTGAGTTTTTCAAGCGTTTCTTACCTCAAAACTGCCATATCTCGCGAACGGATTGAGCAATCCGCAAAATTTCTGTTGCATCTGAAAGTAGAAACTCGCCCGATTACAACGGTCTGAGTAGTTTTCCCCTAGGCCGTTCTAGTTATTCGTTTCGAGCATCAGAACTGCGAAAATTTTGAGTTTTTCAAGCGTTTCTTACCTCAAAACTGCCATATCTCGCGAACGGATTGAGCAATACGCAAAATTTCTGTTGCATCTGAAAGTAGAAACTCGCCCGATTACAACGGTCTGAGTAGTTTTCCCCTAGGCCGTTCTAGTTATTCGTTTCGAGCATCAGAACTGCGAAAATTTTGAGTTTTTCAAGCGTTTCTTACATCAAAACTGCCATATCTCGCGAACGGATTGAGCAATCCGCAAAATTTCTGTTGCATCTGAAAGTAGAAACTCGCCCGATTACAACGGTCTGAGTAGTTTTCCCCTAGGCCGTTCTAGTTATTCGTTTCGAGCATCAGAACTGCGAAAATTTTGAGTTTTTCAAGCGTTTCTTACCTCAAAACTGCCATATCTCCCGAACGGATTGACCAATCCGCAAAATTTCTGTTGCATCTGAAAGTAGAAACTCGCCCGATTACAACGGTCTGAGTAGTTTTCCCCTAGGCCGTTCTAGTCATTCGTTTCGAGCATCAGAACTGCGTAAATTTTGACTTTTTCAAGCGTTTCTTACCTCAAAACTGCCATATCTCGCGAACGGATTGACCAATCCGCAAAGTTTCTGTTGCATCTGAAAGTAGAAACTCGCCCGATTACAACGGTCTGTGTAGTTTTCCCCTAGGCCGTTCTAGTCATTCGTTTCGAGCATCAGAACTGCGTAAATTTTGAGTTTTTCAAGCGTTTCTTACCTCAAAACTGCCATATCTCGCGAACGGATTGAGCAATCCGCAAAATTTCTGTTGCATCTGAAAGTAGAAACTCGCCCGATTACAACGGTCTGAGTAGTTTTCCCCTAGGCCGTTCTAGTTATTCGTTTCGAGCATCAGAACTGCGAAAATTTTGAGTTTTTCAAGCGTTTCTTACCTCAAAACTGCCATATCTCGCGAACGGATTGAGCAATCCGCAAAATTTCTGTTGCATCTGAAAGTAGAAACTCGCCCGATTACAACGGTCTGAGTAGTTTTCCCCTAGGCCGTTCTGGTTATTCGTTTCGAGCATCAGAACTGCAAAAATTTTGAGTTTTACAAGCGTTTCTTACATCAAAACTGCCATATCTCGCGAACGGATTGAGCAATCCGCAAAATTTCTGTTGCATCTGAAAGTAGAAACTCGCCCGATTACAACGGTCTGAGTAGTTTTCCCCTAGGCCGTTCTAGTTATTCGTTTCGAGCATCAGAACTGCGAAAATTTTGAGTTTTTCAAGCGTTTCTTACCTCAAAACTGCCATATCTCGCGAACGGATTGAGCAATCCGCAAAATTTCTGTTGCATCTGAAAGTAGAAACTCGCCCGATTACAACGGTCTGAGTAGTTTTCCCCTAGGCCGTTCTAGTTATTCGTTTCGAGCATCAGAACTGCGAAAATTTTGAGTTTTTCAAGCGTTTCTTACCTCAAAACTGCCATATCTCGCGATCGGATTGACCAATCCGCAAAATTTCAGCTGCATCTGAAAGTAGAAACTGGCCCGATTACAACGGTATGAGTAGTTTTCCCCTAGGCCGTTCTAGTTATTCGTTTCGAGCATCAGAACTGCGAAAATTTTGAGTTTTTCAAGCGTTTCTTACCTCAAAACTGCCATATCTCGCGAACGGATTGACCAATCCGCAAAATTTCTGTTGCATCTGAAAGTAGAAACTCGCCCGATTACAACGGTCTGAGTAGTTTTCCCCTAGGCCGTTCTAGTTATTCGTTTCGAGCATCAGAACTGCGAAAATTTTGAGTTTTTCAAGCGTTTCTTACATCAAAACTGCCATATCTCGCGAACGGATTGAGCAATCCGCAAAATTTCTGTTGCATCTGAAAGTAGAAACTCGCCCGATTACAACGGTCTGAGTAGTTTTCCCCTAGGCCGTTCTAGTTATTCGTTTCGAGCATCAGAACTGCGAAAATTTTGAGTTTTTCAAGCGTTTCTTACCTCAAAACTGCCATATCTCGCGAACGGATTGAGCAATCCGCAAAATTTCTGTTGCATCTGAAAGTAGAAACTCGCCCGATTACAACGGTCTGAGTAGTTTTCCCCTAGGCCGTTCTAGTTATTCGTTTCGAGCATCAGAACTGCGAAAATTTTGAGTTTTTCAAGCGTTTCTTACCTCAAAACTGCCATATCTCGCGAACGGATTGACCAATTCGCAAAGTTTCAGTTGCATCTGAAAGTAGAAGCTTGCCCGAATACAACGGTCTGAGTAGTTTTCCCCTAGGCCGTTCTAGTTATTCGTTTCGAGCATCAGAACTGCGAAAATTTTGAGTTTTTCAAGCGTTTCTTACCTAAAAACTGCCATATCTCGCGATCGGATTGACCAATCCGCAAAATTTCAGCTGCATCTGAAAGTAGAAACTGGCCCGATTACAACGGTATGAGTAGTTTTCCCCTAGGCCGTTCTAGTTATTCGTTTCGAGCATCAGAACTGCGAAAATTTTGAGTTTTTCAAGCGTTTCTTACCTCAAAACTGCCATATCTCGCGAACGGATTGACCAATCCGCAAAATTTCTGTTGCATCTGAAAGTAGAAACTCGCCCGATTACAACGGTCTGAGTAGTTTTCCCCTAGGCCGTTCTGGTCATTCGTTTCGAGCATCAGAACTGCGTAAATTTTTAGTTTTTCAAGCGTTTCTTACCTCAAAACTGCCATATCTCGCGAACGGATTGACCAATCCGCAAAATTTCTGTTGCATCTGAAAGTAGAAACTCGCCCGATTACAACGGTCTGAGTAGTTTTCCCCTAGGCCGTTCTAGTCATTCGTTTCGAGCATCAGAACTGCGTAAATTTTGAGTTTTTCAAGCGTTTCTTACCTAAAAACTGCCATATCTCGCGAACGGATTGACCAATCCGCAAAGTTTCAGTTGCATCTGAAAGTAGAAACTCGCCCGATTACAACGGTCCGAGTAGTTTTCCCCTAGGCCGTTCTAGTTATTCGTTTCGAGCATCAGAACTGCGAAAATTTTGAGTTTTTCAAGCGTTTCTTACCTCAAAACTGCCATATCTCGCGAACGGATTGACCAATTCGCAAAATTTCAGATGCATCTGAAAGTAGAAGCTTGCCCGAATACAACGGTCTGAGTAGTTTTCCCCTAGGCCGTTCTAGTTATTCGTTTCGAGCATCAGAACTGCGAAAATTTTGAGTTTTTCAAGCGTTTCTTACCTCAAAACTGCCATATCTCCCGAACGGATTGACCAATCCGCAAAATTTCTGTTGCATCTGAAAGTAGAAACTCGCCCGATTACAACGGTCTGAGTAGTTTTCCCCTAGGCCGTTCTAGTCATTCGTTTCGAGCATCAGAACTGCGTAAATTTTGACTTTTTCAAGCGTTTCTTACCTCAAAACTGCCATATCTCGCGAACGGATTGACCAATCCGCAAAGTTTCTGTTGCATCTGAAAGTAGAAACTCGCCCGATTACAACGGTCTGTGTAGTTTTCCCCTAGGCCGTTCTAGTCATTCGTTTCGAGCATCAGAACTGCGTAAATTTTGAGTTTTTCAAGCGTTTCTTACCTCAAAACTGCCATATCTCGCGAACGGATTGAGCAATCCGCAAAATTTCTGTTGCATCTGAAAGTAGAAACTCGCCCGATTACAACGGTCTGAGTAGTTTTCCCCTAGGCCGTTCTAGTTATTCGTTTCGAGCATCAGAACTGCGAAAATTTTGAGTTTTTCAATCGTTTCTTACCTCAAAACTGCCATATCTCGCGAACGGATTGAGCAATCCGCAAAATTTCTGTTGCATCTGAAAGTGGAAACTCGCCCGATTACAACGGTCTGAGTAGTTTCGCCCTAGGCTGTTCTAGTCATTCGTTTCGAGCATCAGAACTGCGTAAATTTTGAATTTTTCAAGCGTTTCTTACCTGAAAACTGCCATATATCGCGAACGGATTGAGCAATCCGCAAAATTTCTGTTGCATCTGAAAGTAGAAACTCGCCCGATTACAACGGTCTGAGTAGTTTTCCCCTAGGCCGTACTAGTTATTCGTTTCGAGCATCAGAACTGCGAAAATTTTGAGTTTTTCAAGCGTTTCTTACCTCAAAACTGCCATATCTCGCGATCGGATTTACCAATCCGCAAAATTTCAGTTGCATCTGAAAGTAGAAACTGGCCCGATTACAACGGTATGAGTAGTTTTCCCCTAGGCCGTTCTAGTTATTCGTTTCGAGCATCAGAACTGCGAAAATTTTGAGTTTTTCAAGCGTTTCTTACCTCAAAACTGCCATATCTCGCGAACGGATTGAGCAATCCGCAAAATTTCTGTTGCATCTGAAAGTAGAAACTGGCCCGATTACAACGGTATGAGTAGTTTTCCCCTAGGCCGTTCAAGTTATTCGTTTCGAGCATCAGAACTGCGAAAATTTTGAGTTTTTCAAGCGTTTCTTACCTCAAAACTGCCATATCTCGCGAACGGATTGACCAATCCGCAAAATTTCTGTTGCATCTGAAAGTAGAAACTGGCCCGATTACAACGGTATGAGTAGTTTTCCCCTAGGCCGTTCTAGTTATTCGTTTCGAGCATCAGAACTGCGAAAATTTTGAGTTTTTCAAGCGTTTCTTACCTCAAAACTGCCATATCTCGCGAACGGATTGAGCAATCCGCAAAATTTCTGTTGCATCTGAAAGTAGAAACTCGCCCGATTACATCGGTCTGAGTAGTTTTCCCCTAGGCCGTTCTAGTTATTCGTTTCGAGCATCAGAACTGCGAAAATTTTGAGTTTTTCAAGCGTTTCTTACCTCAAAACTGCCATATCTCGCGAACGGATTGACCAATTCGCAAAATTTCTGTTGCATCTGAAAGTAGAAACTCGCCCGATTACATCGGTCTGAGTAGTTTTCCCCTAGGCCGTTCTAGTTATTCGTTTCGAGCATCAGAACTGCGAAAATTTTGAGTTTTTCAAGCGTTTCTTACCTCAAAACTGCCATATCTCGCGAACGGATTGACCAATTCGCAAAATTTCTGTTGCATCTGAAAGTAGAAACTCGCCCGATTACAACGGCCTGAGTAGTTTTCCCCTAGGCCGTTCTAGTCATTCGTTTCGAGCATCAGAACTGCGTAAATTTTGAGTTTTTCAAGCGTTTCTTACCTCAAAACTGCCATATCTCGCGAACGGATTGAGCAATCCGCAAAATTTCTGTTGCATCTGAAAGTAGAAACTCGCCCGATTACAACGGTCTGAGTAGTTTTCCCCTAGGCCGTTCTAGTTATTCGTTTCGAGCATCAGAACTGCGAAAATTTTGAGTTTTTCAAGCGTTTCTTACCTCAAAACTGCCATATCTCGCGAACGGATTGACCAATCCGCAAAATTTCTGTTGCATCTGAAAGTAGAAACTCGCCCGATTACAACGGTCTGAGTAGTTTTCCCCTAGGCCGTTCTGGTCATTCGTTTCGAGCATCAGAACTGCGTAAATTTTTAGTTTTTCAAGCGTTTCTTACCTCAAAACTGCCATATCTCGCGAACGGATTGACCAATCCGCAAAATTTCTGTTGCATCTGAAAGTAGAAACTCGCCCGATTACAACGGTCTGAGTAGTTTTCCCCTAGGCCGTTCTAGTCATTCGTTTCAAGCATCAGAACTGCGTAAATTTTTAGTTTTTCAAGCGTTTCTTACCTCAAAACTGCCATATCTCGCGAACGGATTGACCAATCCGCAAAATTTCTGTTGCATCTGAAAGTAGAAACTGGCCCGATTACAACGGTATGAGTAGTTTTCCCCTAGGCCGTTCAAGTTATTCGTTTCGAGCATCAGAACTGCGAAAATTTTGAGTTTTTCAAGCGTTTCTTACCTCAAAACTGCCATATCTCGCGAACGGATTGACCAATCCGCAAAATTTCAGTTGCATCTGAAAGTAGAAACTGGCCCGATTACAACGGTATGAGTAGTTTTCCCCTAGGCCGTTCTAGTTATTCGTTTCGAGCATCAGAACTGCGAATATTTTGAGTTTTTCAAGCGTTTCTTACCTCAAAACTGCCATATCTCGCGAACGGATTGAGCAATCCGCAAAATTTCTGTTGCATCTGAAAGTAGAAACTCGCCCGATTACATCGGTCTGAGTAGTTTTCCCCTAGGCCGTTCTAGTTATTCGTTTCGAGCATCAGAACTGCGAAAATTTTGAGTTTTTCAAGCGTTTCTTACCTCAAAACTGCCATATCTCGCGAACGGATTGACCAATTCGCAAAATTTCAGATGCATCTGAAAGTAGAAGCTTGCCCGAATACAACGGTCTGAGTAGTTTTCCCCTAGGCCGTTCTAGTTATTCGTTTCGAGCATCAGAACTGCGAAAATTTTGAGTTTTTCAAGCGTTTCTTACCTCAAAACTGCCATATCTCCCGAACGGATTGACCAATCCGCAAAATTTCTGTTGCATCTGAAAGTAGAAACTCGCCCGATTACAACGGTCTGAGTAGTTTTCCCCTAGGCCGTTCTAGTCATTCGTTTCGAGCATCAGAACTGCGTAAATTTTGACTTTTTCAAGCGTTTCTTACCTCAAAACTGCCATATCTCGCGAACGGATTGACCAATCCGCAAAGTTTCTGTTGCATCTGAAAGTAGAAACTCGCCCGATTACAACGGTCTGTGTAGTTTTCCCCTAGGCCGTTCTAGTCATTCGTTTCGAGCATCAGAACTGCGTAAATTTTGAGTTTTTCAAGCGTTTCTTACCTCAAAACTGCCATATCTCGCGAACGGATTGAGCAATCCGCAAAATTTCTGTTGCATCTGAAAGTAGAAACTCGCCCGATTACAACGGTCTGAGTAGTTTTCCCCTAGGCCGTTCTAGTTATTCGTTTCGAGCATCAGAACTGCGAAAATTTTGAGTTTTTCAAGCGTTTCTTACCTCAAAACTGCCATATCTCGCGAACGGATTGAGCAATCCGCACAATTTCTGTTGCATCTGAAAGTAGAAACTCGCCCGATTACAACGGTCTGAGTAGTTTTCCCCTAGGCCGTTCTAGTTATTCGTTTCGAGCATCAGAACTGCGAAAATTTTGAGTTTTTCAAGCGTTTCTTACATCAAAACTGCCATATCTCGCGAACGGATTGAGCAATCCGCAAAATTTCTGTTGCATCTGAAAGTAGAAACTCGCCCGATTACAACGGTCTGAGTAGTTTTCCCCTAGGCCGTTCTAGTTATTCGTTTCGAGAATCAGAACTGCGAAAATTTTGAGTTTTTCAAGCGTTTCTTACCTCAAAACTGCCATATCTCGCGAACGGATTGAGCAATCCGCAAAATTTCTGTTGCATCTGAAAGTAGAAACTCGCCCGATTACAACGGTCTGAGTAGTTTCGCCCTAGGCTGTTCTAGTCATTCGTTTCGAGCATCAGAACTGCGTAAATTTTGAATTTTTCAAGCGTTTCTTACCTGAAAACTGCCATATATCGCGAACGGATTGAGCAATCCGCAAAATTTCTGTTGCATCTGAAAGTAGAAACTCGCCCGATTACAACGGTCTGAGTAGTTTTCCCCTAGGCCGTTCTAGTTATTCGTTTCGAGCATCAGAACTGCGAAAATTTTGAGTTTTTCAAGCGTTTCTTACCTCAAAACTGCCATATCTCGCGAACGCATTGAGCAATCCGCAAAATTTCTGTTGCATCTGAAAGTAGAAACTCGCCCGATTACAACGGTCTGAGTAGTTTTCCCCTAGGCCGTTCTAGTTATTCGTTTCGAGCATCAGAACTGCGAAAATTTTGAGTTTTTCAAGCGTTTCTTACATCAAAACTGCCATATCTCGCGAACGGATTGAGCAATCCGCAAAATTTCTGTTGCATCTGAAAGTAGAAACTCGCCCGATTACAACGGTCTGAGTAGTTTTCCCCTAGGCCGTTCTAGTTATTCGTTTCGAGCATCAGAACTGCGAAAATTTTGAGTTTTTCAAGCGTTTCTTACCTCAAAACTGCCATATCTCGCGAACGGATTGAGCAATCCGCAAAATTTCTGTTGCATCTGAAAGTAGAAACTCGCCCGATTACAACGGTCTGAGTAGTTTTCCCCTAGGCCGTTCTAGTTATTCGTTTCGAGCATCAGAACTGCGAAAATTTTGAGTTTTTCAAGCGTTTCTTACCTCAAAACTGCCATATCTCGCGAACGGATTGACCAATTCGCAAAATTTCAGTTGCATCTGAAAGTAGAAGCTTGCCCGAATACAACGGTCTGAGTAGTTTTCCCCTAGGCCGTTCTAGTTATTCGTTTCGAGCATCAGAACTGCGAAAATTTTGAGTTTTTCAAGCGTTTCTTACCTCAAAACTGCCATATCTCGCGATCGGATTGACCAATCCGCAAAATTTCAGCTGCATCTGAAAGTAGAAACTGGCCCGATTACAACGGTATGAGTAGTTTTCCCCTAGGCCGTTCTAGTTATTCGTTTCGAGCATCAGAACTGCGAAAATTTTGAGTTTTTCAAGCGTTTCTTACCTCAAAACTGCCATATCTCGCGAACGGATTGACCAATCCGCAAAATTTCTGTTGCATCTGAAAGTAGAAACTCGCCCGATTACAACGGTCTGAGTAGTTTTCCCCTAGGCCGTTCTGGTCATTCGTTTCGAGCATCAGAACTGCGTAAATTTTTAGTTTTTCAAGCGTTTCTTACCTCAAAACTGCCATATCTCGCGAACGGATTGACCAATCCGCAAAATTTCTGTTGCATCTGAAAGTAGAAACTCGCCCGATTACAACGGTCTGAGTAGTTTTCCCCTAGGCCGTTCTAGTCATTCGTTTCGAGCATCAGAACTGCGTAAATTTTTAGTTTTTCAAGCGTTTCTTACCTCAAAACTGCCATATCTCGCGAACGGATTGACCAATCCGCAAAATTTCTGTTGCATCTGAAAGTAGAAACTGGCCCGATTACAACGGTATGAGTAGTTTTCCCCTAGGCCGTTCAAGTTATTCGTTTCGAGCATCAGAACTGCGAAAATTTTGAGTTTTTCAAGCGTTTCTTACCTCAAAACTGCCATATCTCGCGAACGGATTGACCAATCCGCAAAATTTCAGTTGCATCTGAAAGTAGAAACTGGCCCGATTACAACGGTATGAGTAGTTTTCCCCTAGGCCGTTCTAGTTATTCGTTTCGAGCATCAGAACTGCGAATATTTTGAGTTTTTCAAGCGTTTCTTACCTCAAAACTGCCATATCTCGCGAACGGATTGAGCAATCCGCAAAATTTCTGTTGCATCTGAAAGTAGAAACTCGCCCGATTACATCGGTCTGAGTAGTTTTCCCCTAGGCCGTTCTAGTTATTCGTTTCGAGCATCAGAACTGCGAAAATTTTGAGTTTTTCAAGCGTTTCTTACCTCAAAACTGCCATATCTCGCGAACGGATTGACCAATTCGCAAAATTTCAGATGCATCTGAAAGTAGAAGCTTGCCCGAATACAACGGTCTGAGTAGTTTTCCCCTAGGCCGTTCTAGTTATTCGTTTCGAGCATCAGAACTGCGAAAATTTTGAGTTTTTCAAGCGTTTCTTACCTCAAAACTGCCATATCTCCCGAACGGATTGACCAATCCGCAAAATTTCTGTTGCATCTGAAAGTAGAAACTCGCCCGATTACAACGGTCTGAGTAGTTTTCCCCTAGGCCGTTCTAGTCATTCGTTTCGAGCATCAGAACTGCGTAAATTTTGACTTTTTCAAGCGTTTCTTACCTCAAAACTGCCATATCTCGCGAACGGATTGACCAATCCGCAAAGTTTCTGTTGCATCTGAAAGTAGAAACTCGCCCGATTACAACGGTCTGTGTAGTTTTCCCCTAGGCCGTTCTAGTCATTCGTTTCGAGCATCAGAACTGCGTAAATTTTGAGTTTTTCAAGCGTTTCTTACCTCAAAACTGCCATATCTCGCGAACGGATTGAGCAATCCGCAAAATTTCTGTTGCATCTGAAAGTAGAAACTCGCCCGATTACAACGGTCTGAGTAGTTTTCCCCTAGGCCGTTCTAGTTATTCGTTTCGAGCATCAGAACTGCGAAAATTTTGAGTTTTTCAAGCGTTTCTTACCTCAAAACTGCC
This sequence comes from Ptiloglossa arizonensis, assembly GCF_051014685.1. Taxonomy (NCBI): domain Eukaryota; kingdom Metazoa; phylum Arthropoda; class Insecta; order Hymenoptera; family Colletidae; genus Ptiloglossa; species Ptiloglossa arizonensis. Next base: position 25,975 of record NW_027479280.1, on the reverse strand, counting down.
ATATCTCGCGAACGGATTGAGCAATCCGCACAATTTCTGTTGCATCTGAAAGTAGAAACTCGCCCGATTACAACGGTCTGAGTAGTTTTCCCCTAGGCCGTTCTAGTTATTCGTTTCGAGCATCAGAACTGCGAAAATTTTGAGTTTTTCAAGCGTTTCTTACATCAAAACTGCCATATCTCGCGAACGGATTGAGCAATCCGCAAAATTTCTGTTGCATCTGAAAGTAGAAACTCGCCCGATTACAACGGTCTGAGTAGTTTTCCCCTAGGCCGTTCTAGTTATTCGTTTCGAGCATCAGAACTGCGAAAATTTTGAGTTTTTCAAGCGTTTCTTACCTCAAAACTGCCATATCTCGCGAACGGATTGAGCAATCCGCAAAATTTCTGTTGCATCTGAAAGTAGAAACTCGCCCGATTACAACGGTCTGAGTAGTTTCGCCCTAGGCTGTTCTAGTCATTCGTTTCGAGCATCAGAACTGCTTAAATTTTGAATTTTTCAAGCGTTTCTTACCTGAAAACTGCCATATATCGCGAACGGATTGAGCAATCCGCAAAATTTCTGTTGCATCTGAAAGTAGAAACTCGCCCGATTACAACGGTCTGAGTAGTTTTCCCCTAGGCCGTACTAGTTATTCGTTTCGAGCATCAGAACTGCGAAAATTATGAGTTTTTCAAGCGTTTCTTACCTCAAAACTGCCATATCTCGCGATCGGATTGACCAATCCGCAAAATTTCAGTTGCATCTGAAAGTAGAAACTGGCCCGATTACAACGGTATGAGTAGTTTTCCCCTAGGCCGTTCTAGTTATTCGTTTCGAGCATCAGAACTGCGAAAATTTTGAGTTTTTCAAGCGTTTCTTACCTCAAAACTGCCATATCTCGCGAACGGATTGAGCAATCCGCAAAATTTCTGTTGCATCTGAAAGTAGAAACTCGCCCGATTACAACGGTCTGAGTAGTTTTCCCCTAGGCCGTTCTAGTTATTCGTTTCGAGCATCAGAACTGCGAAAATTTTGAGTTTTTCAAGCGTTTCTTACCTCAAAACTGCCATATCTCGCGATCGGATTGACCAATCCGCAAAATTTCAGCTGCATCTGAAAGTAGAAACTGGCCCGATTACAACGGTATGAGTAGTTTTCCCCTAGGCCGTTCTAGTTATTCGTTTCGAGCATCAGAACTGCGAAAATTTTGAGTTTTTCAAGCGTTTCTTACCTCAAAACTGCCATATCTCGCGAACGGATTGACCAATCCGCAAAATTTCTGTTGCATCTGAAAGTAGAAACTCGCCCGATTACAACGGTCTGAGTAGTTTTCCCCTAGGCCGTTCTGGTCATTCGTTTCGAGCATCAGAACTGCGTAAATTTTTAGTTTTTCAAGCGTTTCTTACCTCAAAACTGCCATATCTCGCGAACGGATTGACTAATCCGCAAAATTTCTGTTGCATCTGAAAGTAGAAACTCGCCCGATTACAACGGTATGAGTAGTTTTCCCCTAGGCCGTTCTAGTTATTCGTTTCGAGCATCAGAACTGCGAAAATTTTGAGTTTTTCAAGCGTTTCTTACCTCAAAACTGCCATATCTCGCGAACGGATTGAGCAATCCGCAAAATTTCTGTTGCATCTGAAAGTAGAAACTCGCCCGATTACAACGGTCTGAGTAGTTTTCCCCTAGGCCGTTCTAGTTATTCGTTTCGAGCATCAGAACTGCGAAAATTTTGAGTTTTTCAAGCGTTTCTTACCTCAAAACTGCCATATCTCGCGATCGGATTGACCAATCCGCAAAATTTCAGCTGCATCTGAAAGTAGAAACTGGCCCGATTACAACGGTATGAGTAGTTTTCCCCTAGGCCGTTCTAGTTATTCGTTTCGAGCATCAGAACTGCGAAAATTTTGAGTTTTTCAAGCGTTTCTTACCTCAAAACTGCCATATCTCGCGAACGGATTGAGCAATCCGCAAAATTTCTGTTGCATCTGAAAGTAGAAACTCGCCCGATTACAACGGTCTGAGTAGTTTTCCCCTAGGCCGTTCTAGTTATTCGTTTCGAGCATCAGAACTGCGAAAATTTTGAGTTTTTCAAGCGTTTCTTACCTCAAAACTGCCATATCTCGCGAACGGATTGACCAATCCGCAAAATTTCTGTTGCATCTGAAAGTAGAAACTCGCCCGATTACAACGGTATGAGTAGTTTTCCCCTAGGCCGTTCTAGTTATTCGTTTCGAGCATCAGAACTGCGAAAATTTTGAGTTTTTCAAGCGTTTCTTACCTCAAAACTGCCATATCTCGCGAACGGATTGAGCAATCCGCAAAATTTCTGTTGCATCTGAAAGTAGAAACTCGCCCGATTACATCGGTCTGAGTAGTTTTCCCCTAGGCCGTTCTAGTTATTCGTTTCGAGCATCAGAACTGCGAAAATTTTGAGTTTTTCAAGCGTTTCTTACCTCAAAACTGCCATATCTCGCGAACGGATTGACCAATTCGCAAAATTTCAGATGCATCTGAAAGTAGAAGCTTGCCCGAATACAACGGTCTGAGTAGTTTTCCCCTAGGCCGTTCTAGTTATTCGTTTCGAGCATCAGAACTGCGAAAATTTTGAGTTTTTCAAGCGTTTCTTACCTCAAAACTGCCATATCTCCCGAACGGATTGACCAATCCGCAAAATTTCTGTTGCATCTGAAAGTAGAAACTCGCCCGATTACAACGGTCTGAGTAGTTTTCCCCTAGGCCGTTCTAGTCATTCGTTTCGAGCATCAGAACTGCGTAAATTTTGACTTTTTCAAGCGTTTCTTACCTCAAAACTGCCATATCTCGCGAACGGATTGACCAATCCGCAAAGTTTCTGTTGCATCTGAAAGTAGAAACTCACCCGATTACAACGGTCTGTGTAGTTTTCCCCTAGGCCGTTCTAGTCATTCGTTTCGAGCATCAGAACTGCGTAAATTTTGAGTTTTTCAAGCGTTTCTTACCTCAAAACTGCCATATCTCGCGAACGGATTGAGCAATCCGCAAAATTTCTGTTGCATCTGAAAGTAGAAACTCGCCCGATTACAACGGTCTGAGTAGTTTTCCCCTAGGCCGTTCTAGTTATTCGTTTCGAGCATCAGAACTGCGAAAATTTTGAGTTTTTCAAGCGTTTCTTACCTCAAAACTGCCATATCTCGCGAACGGATTGAGCAATCCGCACAATTTCTGTTCCATTTGAAAGTAGAAACTTGCCCGATTACAACGGTCTGAGTAGTTTTCCCCTAGGCCGTTCTAGTTATTGGTTTCGAGCATCAGAACTGCGAAAATTTTGAGTTTTTCAAGCGTTTCTTACATCAAAACTGCCATATCTCGCGAACGGATTGAGCAATCCGCAAAATTTCTGTTGCATCTGAAAGTAGAAACTCGCCCGATTACAACGGTCTGAGTAGTTTTCCCCTAGGCCGTTCTAGTTATTCGTTTCGAGCATCAGAACTGCGAAAATTTTGAGTTTTTCAAGCGTTTCTTACCTCAAAACTGCCATATCTCGCGAACGGATTGAGCAATCCGCAAAATTTCTGTTGCATCTGAAAGTAGAAACTCGCCCGATTACAACGGTCTGAGTAGTTTTCCCCTAGGCCGTTCTAGTTATTCGTTTCGAGCATCAGAACTGCGAAAATTTTGAGTTTTTCAAGCGTTTCTTACCTCAAAACTGCCATATCTCGCGAACGGATTGACCAATTCGCAAAATTTCAGTTGCATCTGAAAGTAGAAGCTTGCCCGAATACAACGGTCTGAGTAGTTTTCCCCTAGGCCGTTCTAGTTATTCGTTTCGAGCATCAGAACTGCGAAAATTTTGAGTTTTTCAAGCGTTTCTTACCTCAAAACTGCCATATCTCGCGATCGGATTGACCAATCCGCAAAATTTCAGCTGCATCTGAAAGTAGAAACTGGCCCGATTACAACGGTATGAGTAGTTTTCCCCTAGGCCGTTCTAGTTATTCGTTTCGAGCATCAGAACTGCGAAAATTTTGAGTTTTTCAAGCGTTTCTTACCTCAAAACTGCCATATCTCGCGAACGGATTGACCAATCCGCAAAATTTCTGTTGCATCTGAAAGTAGAAACTCGCCCGATTACAACGGTCTGAGTAGTTTTCCCCTAGGCCGTTCTGGTCATTCGTTTCGAGCATCAGAACTGCGTAAATTTTTAGTTTTTCAAGCGTTTCTTACCTCAAAACTGCCATATCTCGCGAACGGATTGACCAATCCGCAAAGTTTCTGTTGCATCTGAAAGTAGAAACTCACCCGATTACAACGGTCTGTGTAGTTTTCCCCTAGGCCGTTCTAGTCATTCGTTTCGAGCATCAGAACTGCGTAAATTTTGAGTTTTTCAAGCGTTTCTTACCTCAAAACTGCCATATCTCGCGAACGGATTGAGCAATCCGCAAAATTTCTGTTGCATCTGAAAGTAGAAACTCGCCCGATTACAACGGTCTGAGTAGTTTTCCCCTAGGCCGTTCTAGTTATTCGTTTCGAGCATCAGAACTGCGAAAATTTTGAGTTTTTCAAGCGTTTCTTACCTCAAAACTGCCATATCTCGCGAACGGATTGAGCAATCCGCACAATTTCTGTTCCATTTGAAAGTAGAAACTCGCCCGATTACAACGGTCTGAGTAGTTTTCCCCTAGGCCGTTCTAGTTATTGGTTTCGAGCATCAGAACTGCGAAAATTTTGAGTTTTTCAAGCGTTTCTTACATCAAAACTGCCATATCTCGCGAACGGATTGAGCAATCCGCAAAATTTCTGTTGCATCTGAAAGTAGAAACTCGCCCGATTACAACGGTCTGAGTAGTTTTCCCCTAGGCCGTTCTAGTTATTCGTTTCGAGCATCAGAACTGCGAAAATTTTGAGTTTTTCAAGCGTTTCTTACCTCAAAACTGCCATATCTCGCGAACGGATTGAGCAATCCGCAAAATTTCTGTTGCATCTGAAAGTAGAAACTCGCCCGATTACAACGGTCTGAGTAGTTTTCCCCTAGGCCGTTCTAGTTATTCGTTTCGAGCATCAGAACTGCGAAAATTTTGAGTTTTTCAAGCGTTTCTTACCTCAAAACTGCCATATCTCGCGAACGGATTGACCAATTCGCAAAATTTCAGTTGCATCTGAAAGTAGAAGCTTGCCCGAATACAACGGTCTGAGTAGTTTTCCCCTAGGCCGTTCTAGTTATTCGTTTCGAGCATCAGAACTGCGAAAATTTTGAGTTTTTCAAGCGTTTCTTACCTCAAAACTGCCATATCTCGCGATCGGATTGACCAATCCGCAAAATTTCAGCTGCATCTGAAAGTAGAAACTGGCCCGATTACAACGGTATGAGTAGTTTTCCCCTAGGCCGTTCTAGTTATTCGTTTCGAGCATCAGAACTGCGAAAATTTTGAGTTTTTCAAGCGTTTCTTACCTCAAAACTGCCATATCTCGCGAACGGATTGACCAATCCGCAAAATTTCTGTTGCATCTGAAAGTAGAAACTCGCCCGATTACAACGGTCTGAGTAGTTTTCCCCTAGGCCGTTCTGGTCATTCGTTTCGAGCATCAGAACTGCGTAAATTTTTAGTTTTTCAAGCGTTTCTTACCTCAAAACTGCCATATCTCGCGAACGGATTGACCAATCCGCAAAATTTCTGTTGCATCTGAAAGTAGAAACTCGCCCGATTACAACGGTCTGAGTAGTTTTCCCCTAGGCCGTTCTAGTCATTCGTTTCGAGCATCAGAACTGCGTAAATTTTGAGTTTTTCAAGCGTTTCTTACCTAAAAACTGCCATATCTCGCGAACGGATTGACCAATCCGCAAAGTTTCAGTTGCATCTGAAAGTAGAAACTCGCCCGATTACAACGGTCCGAGTAGTTTTCCCCTAGGCCGTTCTAGTTATTCGTTTCGAGCATCAGAACTGCGAAAATTTTGAGTTTTTCAAGCGTTTCTTACCTCAAAACTGCCATATCTCGCGAACGGATTGACCAATTCGCAAAATTTCAGATGCATCTGAAAGTAGAAGCTTGCCCGAATACAACGGTCTGAGTAGTTTTCCCCTAGGCCGTTCTAGTTATTCGTTTCGAGCATCAGAACTGCGAAAATTTTGAGTTTTTCAAGCGTTTCTTACCTCAAAACTGCCATATCTCCCGAACGGATTGACCAATCCGCAAAATTTCTGTTGCATCTGAAAGTAGAAACTCGCCCGATTACAACGGTCTGAGTAGTTTTCCCCTAGGCCGTTCTAGTCCTTCGTTTCGAGCATCAGAACTGCGTAAATTTTGACTTTTTCAAGCGTTTCTTACCTCAAAACTGCCATATCTTGCGAACGGATTGACCAATCCGCAAAGTTTCTGTTGCATCTGAAAGTAGAAACTCGCCCGATTACAACGGTCTGTGTAGTTTTCCCCTAGGCCGTTCTAGTCATTCGTTTCGAGCATCAGAACTGCGTAAATTTTGAGTTTTTCAAGCGTTTCTTACCTCAAAACTGCCATATCTCGCGAACGGATTGAGCAATCCGCAAAATTTCTGTTGCATCTGAAAGTAGAAACTCGCCCGATTACAACGGTCTGAGTAGTTTTCCCCTAGGCCGTTCTAGTTATTCGTTTCGAGCATCAGAACTGCGAAAATTTTGAGTTTTTCAAGCGTTTCTTACCTCAAAACTGCCATATCTCGCGAACGGATTGAGCAATCCGCACAATTTCTGTTCCATTTGAAAGTAGAAACTCGCCCGATTACAACGGTCTGAGTAGTTTTCCCCTAGGCCGTTCTAGTTATTGGTTTCGAGCATCAGAACTGCGAAAATTTTGAGTTTTTCAAGCGTTTCTTACATCAAAACTGCCATATCTCGCGAACGGATTGAGCAATCCGCAAAATTTCTGTTGCATCTGAAAGTAGAAACTCGCCCGATTACAACGGTCTGAGTAGTTTTCCCCTAGGCCGTTCTAGTTATTCGTTTCGAGCATCAGAACTGCGAAAATTTTGAGTTTTTCAAGCGTTTCTTACCTCAAAACTGCCATATCTCGCGAACGGATTGAGCAATCCGCAAAATTTCTGTTGCATCTGAAAGTAGAAACTCGCCCGATTACAACGGTCTGAGTAGTTTTCCCCTAGGCCGTTCTAGTTATTCGTTTCGAGCATCAGAACTGCGAAAATTTTGAGTTTTTCAAGCGTTTCTTACCTCAAAACTGCCATATCTCGCGAACGGATTGACCAATTCGCAAAATTTCAGTTGCATCTGAAAGTAGAAGCTTGCCCGAATACAACGGTCTGAGTAGTTTTCCCCTAGGCCGTTCTAGTTATTCGTTTCGAGCATCAGAACTGCGAAAATTTTGAGTTTTTCAAGCGTTTCTTACCTCAAAACTGCCATATCTCGCGATCGGATTGACCAATCCGCAAAATTTCAGCTGCATCTGAAAGTAGAAACTGGCCCGATTACAACGGTATGAGTAGTTTTCCCCTAGGCCGTTCTAGTTATTCGTTTCGAGCATCAGAACTGCGAAAATTTTGAGTTTTTCAAGCGTTTCTTACCTCAAAACTGCCATATCTCGCGAACGGATTGACCAATCCGCAAAATTTCTGTTGCATCTGAAAGTAGAAACTCGCCCGATTACAACGGTCTGAGTAGTTTTCCCCTAGGCCGTTCTGGTCATTCGTTTCGAGCATCAGAACTGCGTAAATTTTTAGTTTTTCAAGCGTTTCTTACCTCAAAACTGCCATATCTCGCGAACGGATTGACCAATCCGCAAAATTTCTGTTGCATCTGAAAGTAGAAACTCGCCCGATTACAACGGTCTGAGTAGTTTTCCCCTAGGCCGTTCTAGTCATTCGTTTCGAGCATCAGAACTGCGTAAATTTTGAGTTTTTCAAGCGTTTCTTACCTAAAAACTGCCATATCTCGCGAACGGATTGACCAATCCGCAAAGTTTCAGTTGCATCTGAAAGTAGAAACTCGCCCGATTACAACGGTCCGAGTAGTTTTCCCCTAGGCCGTTCTAGTTATTCGTTTCGAGCATCAGAACTGCGAAAATTTTGAGTTTTTCAAGCGTTTCTTACCTCAAAACTGCCATATCTCGCGAACGGATTGACCAATTCGCAAAATTTCAGATGCATCTGAAAGTAGAAGCTTGCCCGAATACAACGGTCTGAGTAGTTTTCCCCTAGGCCGTTCTAGTTATTCGTTTCGAGCATCAGAACTGCGAAAATTTTGAGTTTTTCAAGCGTTTCTTACCTCAAAACTGCCATATCTCCCGAACGGATTGACCAATCCGCAAAATTTCTGTTGCATCTGAAAGTAGAAACTCGCCCGATTACAACGGTCTGAGTAGTTTTCCCCTAGGCCGTTCTAGTCCTTCGTTTCGAGCATCAGAACTGCGTAAATTTTGACTTTTTCAAGCGTTTCTTACCTCAAAACTGCCATATCTTGCGAACGGATTGACCAATCCGCAAAGTTTCTGTTGCATCTGAAAGTAGAAACTCGCCCGATTACAACGGTCTGTGTAGTTTTCCCCTAGGCCGTTCTAGTCATTCGTTTCGAGCATCAGAACTGCGTAAATTTTGAGTTTTTCAAGCGTTTCTTACCTCAAAACTGCCATATCTCGCGAACGGATTGAGCAATCCGCAAAATTTCTGTTGCATCTGAAAGTAGAAACTCGCCCGATTACAACGGTCTGAGTAGTTTTCCCCTAGGCCGTTCTAGTTATTCGTTTCGAGCATCAGAACTGCGAAAATTTTGAGTTTTTCAAGCGTTTCTTACCTCAAAACTGCCATATCTCGCGAACGGATTGAGCAATCCGCAAAATTTCTGTTGCATCTGAAAGTAGAAACTCGCCCGATTACAACGGTCTGAGTAGTTTTCCCCTAGGCCGTTCTAGTTATTCGTTTCGAGCATCAGAACTGCGAAAATTTTGAGTTTTTCAAGCGTTTCTTACATCAAAACTGCCATATCTCGCGAACGGATTGAGCAATCCGCAAAATTTCTGTTGCATCTGAAAGTAGAAACTCGCCCGATTACAACGGTCTGAGTAGTTTTCCCCTAGGCCGTTCTAGTTATTCGTTTCGAGCATCAGAACTGCGAAAATTTTGAGTTTTTCAAGCGTTTCTTACCTCAAAACTGCCATATCTCGCGAACGGATTGAGCAATCCGCAAAATTTCTGTTGCATCTGAAAGTAGAAACTCGCCCGATTACAACGGTCTGAGTAGTTTTCCCCTTGGCCGTTCTAGTTATTCGTTTCGAGCATCAGAACTGCGAAAATTTTGAGTTTTTCAAGCGTTTCTTACCTCAAAACTGCCATATCTCCCGAACGGATTGACCAATCCGCAAAATTTCTGTTGCATCTGAAAGTAGAAACTCGCCCGATTACAACGGTCTGAGTAGTTTTCCCCTAGGCCGTTCTAGTCATTCGTTTCGAGCATCAGAACTGCGTAAATTTTGACTTTTTCAAGCGTTTCTTACCTCAAAACTGCCATATCTTGCGAACGGATTGACCAATCCGCAAAGTTTCTGTTGCATCTGAAAGTAGAAACTCGCCCGATTACAACGGTCTGAGTAGTTTTCCCCTAGGCCGTTCTAGTCATTCGTTTCGAGCATCAGAACTGCGTAAATTTTGACTTTTTCAAGCGTTTCTTACCTCAAAACTGCCATATCTTGCGAACGGATTGACCAATCCGCAAAGTTTCTGTTGCATCTGAAAGTAGAAACTCGCCCGATTACAACGGTCTGTGTAGTTTTCCCCTAGGCCGTTCTAGTCATTCGTTTCGAGCATCAGAACTGCGTAAATTTTGAGTTTTTCAAGCGTTTCTTACCTCAAAACTGCCATATCTCGCGAACGGATTGAGCAATCCGCAAAATTTCTGTTGCATCTGAAAGTAGAAACTCGCCCGATTACAACGGTCTGAGTAGTTTTCCCCTAGGCCGTTCTAGTTATTCGTTTCGAGCATCAGAACTGCGAAAATTTTGAGTTTTTCAAGCGTTTCTTACCTCAAAACTGCCATATCTCGCGAACGGATTGAGCAATCCGCAAAATTTCTGTTGCATCTGAAAGTAGAAACTCGCCCGATTACAACGGTCTGAGTAGTTTTCCCCTAGGCCGTTCTAGTTATTCGTTTCGAGCATCAGAACTGCGAAAATTTTGAGTTTTTCAAGCGTTTCTTACATCAAAACTGCCATATCTCGCGAACGGATTGAGCAATCCGCAAAATTTCTGTTGCATCTGAAAGTAGAAACTCGCCCGATTACAACGGTCTGAGTAGTTTTCCCCTAGGCCGTTCTAGTTATTCGTTTCGAGCATCAGAACTGCGAAAATTTTGAGTTTTTCAAGCGTTTCTTACCTCAAAACTGCCATATCTCGCGAACGGATTGAGCAATCCGCAAAATTTCTGTTGCATCTGAAAGTAGAAACTCGCCCGATTACAACGGTCTGAGTAGTTTTCCCCTAGGCCGTTCTAGTTATTCGTTTCGAGTATCAGAACTGCGAAAATTTTGAGTTTTTCAAGCGTTTCTTACCTCAAAACTGCCATATCTCGCGAACGGATTGACCAATTCGCAAAATTTCAGTTGCATCTGAAAGTAGAAGCTTGCCCGAATACAACGGTCTGAGTAGTTTTCCCCTTGGCCGTTCTAGTTATTCGTTTCGAGCATCAGAACTGCGAAAATTTTGAGTTTTTCAAGCGTTTCTTACCTCAAAACTGCCATATCTCGCGAACGGATTGACCAATCCGCAAAATTTCTGTTGCATCTGAAAGTAGAAACTCGCCCGATTACAACGGTCCGAGTAGTTTTCCCCTAGGCCGTTCTGGTCATTCGTTTCGAGCATCAGAACTGCGTAAATTTTTAGTTTTTCAAGCGTTTCTTACCTCAAAACTGCCATATCTCGCGAACGGATTGACCAATCCGCAAAATTTCTGTTGCATCTGAAAGTAGAAACTCGCCCGATTACAACGGTCTGAGTAGTTTTCCCCTAGGCCGTTCTAGTCATTCGTTTCGAGCATCAGAACTGCGTAAATTTTGAGTTTTTCAAGCGTTTCTTACCTAAAAACTGCCATATCTCGCGAACGGATTGACCAGTCCGCAAAGTTTCAGTTGCATCTGAAAGTAGAAACTCGCCCGGTTACAACGGTCCGAGTAGTTTTCCCCTAGGCCGTTCTAGTTATTCGTTTCGAGCATCAGAACTGCGAAAATTTTGAGTTTTTCAAGCGTTTCTTACCTCAAAACTGCCATATCTCGCGATCGGATTGACCAATCCCCAAAATTTCAGCTGCATCTGAAAGTAGAAACTGGCCCGATTACAACGGTATGAGTAGTTTTCCCCTAGGCCGTTCTAGTTATTCGTTTCGAGCATCAGAACTGCGAAAATTTTGAGTTTTTCAAGCGTTTCTTACCTCAAAACTGCCATATCTCGCGAACGGATTGACCAATCCGCAAAATTTCTGTTGCATCTGAAAGTAGAAACTCGCCCGATTACAACGGTCTGAGTAGTTTTCCCCTAGGCCGTTCTGGTCATTCGTTTCGAGCATCAGAACTGCGTAAATTTTTAGTTTTTCAAGCGTTTCTTACCTCAAAACTGCCATATCGCGCGAACGGATTGACCAATCCGCAAAATTTCTGTTGCATCTGAAAGTAGAAACTCGCCCGATTACAACGGTCTGAGTAGTTTTCCCCTAGGCCGTTCTAGTCATTCGTTTCGAGCATCAGAACGGCGTAAATTTTGAGTTTTTCAAGCGTTTCTTACCTCAAAACTGCCATATCTCGCGAACGGATTGACCAATCCGCAAAATTTCTGTTGCATCTGAAAGTAGAAACTCGCCCGATTACAACGGTCTGAGTAGTTTTCCCCTAGGCCGTTCTAGTCATTCGTTTCGAGCATCAGAACTGCGTAAATTTTGAGTTTTTCAAGCGTTTCTTACCTAAAAACTGCCATATCTCGCGAACGGATTGACCAGTCCGCAAAGTTTCAGTTGCATCTGAAAGTAGAAACTCGCCCGGTTACAACGGTCCGAGTAGTTTTCCCCTAGGCCGTTCTAGTTATTCGTTTCGAGCATCAGAACTGCGAAAATTTTGAGTTTTTCAAGCGTTTCTTACCTCAAAACTGCCATATCTCGCGATCGGATTGACCAATCCCCAAAATTTCAGCTGCATCTGAAAGTAGAAACTGGCCCGATTACAACGGTATGAGTAGTTTTCCCCTAGGCCGTTCTAGTTATTCGTTTCGAGCATCAGAACTGCGAAAATTTTGAGTTTTTCAAGCGTTTCTTACCTCAAAACTGCCATATCTCGCGAACGGATTGACCAATCCGCAAAATTTCTGTTGCATCTGAAAGTAGAAACTCGCCCGATTACAACGGTCTGAGTAGTTTTCCCCTAGGCCGTTCTGGTCATTCGTTTCGAGCATCAGAACTGCGTAAATTTTTAGTTTTTCAAGCGTTTCTTACCTCAAAACTGCCATATCGCGCGAACGGATTGACCAATCCGCAAAATTTCTGTTGCATCTGAAAGTAGAAACTCGCCCGATTACAACGGTCTGAGTAGTTTTCCCCTAGGCCGTTCTAGTCATTCGTTTCGAGCATCAGAACGGCGTAAATTTTGAGTTTTTCAAGCGTTTCTTACCTAAAAACTGCCATATCTCGCGAACGGATTGACCAGTCCGCAAAGTTTCAGTTGCATCTGAAAGTAGAAACTCGCCCGATTACAACGGTCCGAGTAGTTTTCCCCTAGGCCGTTCTAGTTATTCGTTTCGAGCATCAGAACTGCGAAAATTTTGAGTTTTTCAAGCGTTTCTTACCTCAAAACTGCCATATCTCGCGATCGGATTGACCAATCCGCAAAATTTCAGCTGCATCTGAAAGTAGAAACTGGCCCGATTACAACGGTATGAGTAGTTTTCCCCTAGGCCGTTCTAGTTATTCGTTTCGAGCATCAGAACTGCGAAAATTTTGAGTTTTTCAAGCGTTTCTTACCTCAAAACTGCCATATCTCGCGAACGGATTGACCAATCCGCAAAATTTCTGTTGCATCTGAAAGTAGAAACTCGCCCGATTACAACGGTCCGAGTAGTTTTCCCCTAGGCCGTTCTAGTTATTCGTTTCGAGCATCAGAACTGCGAAAATTTTGAGTTTTTCTAGCGTTTCTTACCTCAAAACTGCCATATCTCGCGAACGGATTGAGCAATCCGCAAAATTTCTGTTGCATCTGAAAGTAGAAACTCGCCCGATTACAACGGTCTGAGTAGTTTTCCCCTAGGCCGTTCTAGTTATTCGTTTCGAGTATCAGAACTGCGAAAATTTTGAGTTTTTCAAGCGTTTCTTACCTCAAAACTGCCATATCTCGCGAACGGATTGACCAATTCGCAAAATTTCAGTTGCATCTGAAAGTAGAAGCTTGCCCGAATACAACGGTCTGAGTAGTTTTCCCCTTGGCCGTTCTAGTTATTCGTTTCGAGCATCAGAACTGCGAAAATTTTGAGTTTTTCAAGCGTTTCTTACCTCAAAACTGCCATATCTCGCGAACGGATTGACCAATCCGCAAAATTTCTGTTGCATCTGAAAGTAGAAACTCGCCCGATTACAACGGTCTGAGTAGTTTTCCCCTAGGCCGTTCTGGTCATTCGTTTCGAGCATCAGAACTGCGTAAATTTTTAGTTTTTCAAGCGTTTCTTACCTCAAAACTGCCATATCTCGCGAACGGATTGACCAATCCGCAAAATTTCTGTTGCATCTGAAAGTAGAAACTCGCCCGATTACAACGGTCTGAGTAGTTTTCCCCTAGGCCGTTCTAGTCATTCGTTTCGAGCATCAGAACTGCGTAAATTTTGAGTATTTCAAGCGTTTCTTACCTAAAAACTGCCATATCTCGCGAACGGATTGACCAGTCCGCAAAGTTTCAGTTGCATCTGAAAGTAGAAACTCGCCCGGTTACAACGGTCCGAGTAGTTTTCCCCTAGGCCGTTCTAGTTATTCGTTTCGAGCATCAGAACTGCGAAAATTTTGAGTTCTTCAAGCGTTTCTTACCTCAAAACTGCCATATCTCGCGATCGGATTGACCAATCCGCAAAATTTCAGCTGCATCTGAAAGTAGAAACTGGCCCGATTACAACGGTATGAGTAGTTTTCCCCTAGGCCGTTCTAGTTATTCGTTTCGAGCATCAGAACTGCGAAAATTTTGAGTTTTTCAAGCGTTTCTTACCTCAAAACTGCCATATCTCGCGAACGGATTGACCAATCCGCAAAATTTCTGTTGCATCTGAAAGTAGAAACTCGCCCGATTACAACGGTCTGAGTAGTTTTCCCCTAGGCCGTTCTGGTCATTCGTTTCGAGCATCAGAACTGCGTAAATTTTTAGTTTTTCAAGCGTTTCTTACCTCAAAACTGCCATATCTCGCGAACGGATTGACCAATCCGCAAAATTTCTGTTGCATCTGAAAGTAGAAACTCGCCCGATTACAACGGTCTGAGTAGTTTTCCCCTAGGCCGTTCTGGTCATTCATTTCGAGCATCAGAACTGCGTAAATTTTGAGTTTTTCAAGCGTTTCTTACCTCAAAACTGCCATATCTCGCGAACGGATTGAGCAATCCGCAAAATTTCTGTTGCATCTGAAAGTAGAAACTCGCCCGATTACAACGGTCTGAGTAGTTTTCCCCTAGGCCGTTCTAGTTATTCGTTTCGAGCATCAGAACTGCGAAAATTTTGAGTTTTTCTAGCGTTTCTTACCTCAAAACTGCCATATCTCGCGAACGGATTGAGCAATCCGCAAAATTTCTGTTGCATCTGAAAGTAGAAACTCGCCCGATTACAACGGTCTGAGTAGTTTTCCCCTAGGCCGTTCTAGTTATTCGTTTCGAGTATCAGAACTGCGAAAATTTTGAGTTTTTCAAGCGTTTCTTACCTCAAAACTGCCATATCTCGCGAACGGATTGACCAATTCGCAAAATTTCAGTTGCATCTGAAAGTAGAAGCTTGCCCGAATACAACGGTCTGAGTAGTTTTCCCCTTGGCCGTTCTAGTTATTCGTTTCGAGCATCAGAACTGCGAAAATTTTGAGTTTTTCAAGCGTTTCTTACCTCAAAACTGCCATATCTCGCGAACGGATTGACCAATCCGCAAAATTTCTGTTGCATCTGAAAGTAGAAACTCGCCCGATTACAACGGTCTGAGTAGTTTTCCCCTAGGCCGTTCTGGTCATTCGTTTCGAGCATCAGAACTGCGTAAATTTTTAGTTTTTCAAGCGTTTCTTACCTCAAAACTGCCATATCTCGCGAACGGATTGACCAATCCGCAAAATTTCTGTTGCATCTGAAAGTAGAAACTCGCCCGATTACAACGGTCTGAGTAGTTTTCCCCTAGGCCGTTCTAGTCATTCGTTTCGAGCATCAGAACTGCGTAAATTTTGAGTATTTCAAGCGTTTCTTACCTAAAAACTGCCATATCTCGCGAACGGATTGACCAGTCCGCAAAGTTTCAGTTGCATCTGAAAGTAGAAACTCGCCCGGTTACAACGGTCCGAGTAGTTTTCCCCTAGGCCGTTCTAGTTATTCGTTTCGAGCATCAGAACTGCGAAAATTTTGAGTTCTTCAAGCGTTTCTTACCTCAAAACTGCCATATCTCGCGATCGGATTGACCAATCCGCAAAATTTCAGCTGCATCTGAAAGTAGAAACTGGCCCGATTACAACGGTATGAGTAGTTTTCCCCTAGGCCGTTCTAGTTATTCGTTTCGAGCATCAGAACTGCGAAAATTTTGAGTTTTTCAAGCGTTTCTTACCTCAAAACTGCCATATCTCGCGAACGGATTGACCAATCCGCAAAATTTCTGTTGCATCTGAAAGTAGAAACTCGCCCGATTACAACGGTCTGAGTAGTTTTCCCCTAGGCCGTTCTGGTCATTCGTTTCGAGCATCAGAACTGCGTAAATTTTTAGTTTTTCAAGCGTTTCTTACCTCAAAACTGCCATATCTCGCGAACGGATTGACCAATCCGCAAAATTTCTGTTGCATCTGAAAGTAGAAACTCGCCCGATTACAACGGTCTGAGTAGTTTTCCCCTAGGCCGTTCTAGTCATTCGTTTCGAGCATCAGAACTGCGTAAATTTTGAGTTTTTCAAGCGTTTCTTACCTAAAAACTGCCATATCTCGCGAACGGATTGACCAGTCCGCAAAGTTTCAGTTGCATCTGAAAGTAGAAACTCGCCCGATTACAACGGTCCGAGTAGTTTTCCCCTAGGCCGTTCTAGTTATTCGTTTCGAGCATCAGAACTGCGAAAATTTTGAGTTTTTCTAGCGTTTCTTACCTCAAAACTGCCATATCTCGCGAACGGATTGAGCAATCCGCAAAATTTCTGTTGCATCTGAAAGTAGAAACTCGCCCGATTACAACGGTCTGAGTAGTTTTCCCCTAGGCCGTTCTAGTTATTCGTTTCGAGTATCAGAACTGCGAAAATTTTGAGTTTTTCAAGCGTTTCTTACCTCAAAACTGCCATATCTCGCGAACGGATTGACCAATTCGCAAAATTTCAGTTGCATCTGAAAGTAGAAGCTTGCCCGAATACAACGGTCTGAGTAGTTTTCCCCTTGGCCGTTCTAGTTATTCGTTTCGAGCATCAGAACTGCGAAAATTTTGAGTTTTTCAAGCGTTTCTTACCTCAAAACTGCCATATCTCGCGAACGGATTGAGCAATCCGCAAAATTTCTGTTGCATCTGAAAGTAGAAACTCGCCCGATTACAACGGTCTGAGTAGTTTTCCCCTAGGCCGTTCTAGTTATTCGTTTCGAGCATCAGAACTGCGAAAATTTTGAGTTCTTCAAGCGTTTCTTACCTCAAAACTGCCATATCTCGCGATCGGATTGACCAATCCGCAAAATTTCAGCTGCATCTGAAAGTAGAAACTGGCCCGATTACAACGGTATGAGTAGTTTTCCCCTAGGCCGTTCTAGTTATTCGTTTCGAGCATCAGAACTGCGAAAATTTTGAGTTTTTCAAGCGTTTCTTACCTCAAAACTGCCATATCTCGCGAACGGATTGACCAATCCGCAAAATTTCTGTTGCATCTGAAAGTAGAGACTCGCCCGATTACAACGGTCTGAGTAGTTTTCCCCTAGGCCGTTCTAGTTATTCGTTTCGAGTATCAGAACTGCGAAAATTTTGAGTTTTTCAAGCGTTTCTTACCTCAAAACTGCCATATCTCGCGAACGGATTGACCAATTCGCAAAATTTCAGTTGCATCTGAAAGTAGAAGCTTGCCCGAATACAACGGTCTGAGTAGTTTTCCCCTTGGCCGTTCTAGTTATTCGTTTCGAGCATCAGAACTGCGAAAATTTTGAGTTTTTCAAGCGTTTCTTACCTCAAAACTGCCATATCTCGCGAACGGATTGACCAATCCGCAAAATTTCTGTTGCATCTGAAAGTAGAAACTCGCCCGATTACAACGGTCTGAGTAGTTTTCCCCTAGGCCGTTCTGGTCATTCGTTTCGAGCATCAGAACTGCGTAAATTTTTAGTTTTTCAAGCGTTTCTTACCTCAAAACTGCCATATCTCGCGAACGGATTGACCAATCCGCAAAATTTCTGTTGCATCTGAAAGTAGAAACTCGCCCGATTACAACGGTCTGAGTAGTTTTCCCCTAGGCCGTTCTAGTCATTCGTTTCGAGCATCAGAACTGCGTAAATTTTGAGTATTTCAAGCGTTTCTTACCTAAAAACTGCCATATCTCGCGAACGGATTGACCAGTCCGCAAAGTTTCAGTTGCATCTGAAAGTAGAAACTCGCCCGGTTACAACGGTCCGAGTAGTTTTCCCCTAGGCCGTTCTAGTTATTCGTTTCGAGCATCAGAACTGCGAAAATTTTGAGTTCTTCAAGCGTTTCTTACCTCAAAACTGCCATATCTCGCGATCGGATTGACCAATCCGCAAAATTTCAGCTGCATCTGAAAGTAGAAACTGGCCCGATTACAACGGTATGAGTAGTTTTCCCCTAGGCCGTTCTAGTTATTCGTTTCGAGCATCAGAACTGCGAAAATTTTGAGTTTTTCAAGCGTTTCTTACCTCAAAACTGCCATATCTCGCGAACGGATTGACCAATCCGCAAAATTTCTGTTGCATCTGAAAGTAGAAACTCGCCCGATTACAACGGTCTGAGTAGTTTTCCCCTAGGCCGTTCTGGTCATTCGTTTCGAGCATCAGAACTGCGTAAATTTTTAGTTTTTCAAGCGTTTCTTACCTCAAAACTGCCATATCTCGCGAACGGATTGACCAATCCGCAAAATTTCTGTTGCATCTGAAAGTAGAAACTCGCCCGATTACAACGGTCTGAGTAGTTTTCCCCTAGGCCGTTCTAGTCATTCGTTTCGAGCATCAGAACTGCGTAAATTTTGAGTTTTTCAAGCGTTTCTTACCTAAAAACTGCCATATCTCGCGAACGGATTGACCAGTCCGCAAAGTTTCAGTTGCATCTGAAAGTAGAAACTCGCCCGATTACAACGGTCCGAGTAGTTTTCCCCTAGGCCGTTCTAGTTATTCGTTTCGAGCATCAGAACTGCGAAAATTTTGAGTTTTTCAAGCGTTTCTTACCTCAAAACTGCCATATCTCGCGATCGGATTGACCAATCCGCAAAATTTCAGCTGCATCTGAAAGTAGAAACTGGCCCGATTACAACGGTATGAGTAGTTTTCCCCTAGGCCGTTCTAGTTATTCGTTTCGAGCATCAGAACTGCGAAAATTTTGAGTTTTTCAAGCGTTTCTTACCTCAAAACTGCCATATCTCGCGAACGGATTGACCAATCCGCAAAATTTCTGTTGCATCTGAAAGTAGAAACTCGCCCGATTACAACGGTCTGAGTAGTTTTCCCCTAGGCCGTTCTGGTCATTCATTTCGAGCATCAGAACTGCGTAAATTTTGAGTTTTTCAAGCGTTTCTTACCTCAAAACTGCCATATCTCGCGAACGGATTGAGCAATCCGCAAAATTTCTGTTGCATCTGAAAGTAGAAACTCGCCCGATTACAACGGTCTGAGTAGTTTTCCCCTAGGCCGTTCTAGTTATTCGTTTCGAGCATCAGAACTGCGAAAATTTTGAGTTTTTCAAGCGTTTCTTACCTCAAAACTGCCATATCTCGCGAACGGATTGAGCAATCCGCAAAATTTCTGTTGCATCTGAAAGTAGAAACTCGCCCGATTACAACGGTCTGAGTAGTTTTCCCCTAGGCCGTTCTAGTTATTCGTTTCGAGCATCAGAACTGCGAAAATTTTGAGTTTTTCAAGCGTTTCTTACATCAAAACTGCCATATCTCGCGAACGGATTGAGCAATCCGCAAAATTTCTGTTGCATCTGAAAGTAGAAACTCGCCCGATTACGACGGTCTGAGTAGTTTTCCCCTAGGCCGTTCTAGTTATTCGTTTCGAGCATCAGAACTGCGAAAATTTTGAGTTTTTCAAGCGTTTCTTACCTCAAAACTGCCATATCTCGCGAACGGATTGAGCAATCCGCAAAATTTCTGTTGCATCTGAAAGTAGAAACTCGCCCGATTACAACGGTCTGAGTAGTTTTCCCCTAGGCCGTTCTAGTTATTCGTTACGAGTATCAGAACTGCGAAAATTTTGAGTTTTTCAAGCGTTTCTTACCTCAAAACTGCCATATCTCGCGAACGGATTGACCAATTCGCAAAATTTCAGTTGCATCTGAAAGTAGAAGCTTGCCCGAATACAACGGTCTGAGTAGTTTTCCCCTTGGCCGTTCTAGTTATTCGTTTCGAGCATCAGAACTGCGAAAATTTTGAGTTTTTCAAGCGTTTCTTACCTCAAAACTGCCATATCTCGCGAACGGATTGACCAATCCGCAAAATTTCTGTTGCATCTGAAAGTAGAAACTCGCCCGATTACAACGGTCTGAGTAGTTTTCCCCTAGGCCGTTCTGGTCATTCGTTTCGAGCATCAGAACTGCGTAAATTTTTAGTTTTTCAAGCGTTTCTTACCTCAAAACTGCCATATCTCGCGAACGGATTGACCAATCCGCAAAATTTCTGTTGCATCTGAAAGTAGAAACTCGCCCGATTACAACGGTCTGAGTAGTTTTCCCCTAGGCCGTTCTAGTCATTCGTTTCGAGCATCAGAACTGCGTAAATTTTGAGTTTTTCAAGCGTTTCTTACCTAAAAACTGCCATATCTCGCGAACGGATTGACCAGTCCGCAAAGTTTCAGTTGCATCTGAAAGTAGAAACTCGCCCGGTTACAACGGTCCGAGTAGTTTTCCCCTAGGCCGTTCTAGTTATTCGTTTCGAGCATCAGAACTGCGAAAATTTTGAGTTTTTCAAGCGTTTCTTACCTCAAAACTGCCATATCTCGCGATCGGATTGACCGATCCCCAAAATTTCAGCTGCATCTGAAAGTAGAAACTGGCCCGATTACAACGGTATGAGTAGTTTTCCCCTAGGCCGTTCTAGTTATTCGTTTCGAGCATCAGAACTGCGAAAAATTTGAGTTTTTCAAGCGTTTCTTACCTCAAAACTGCCATATCTCGCGAACGGATTGACCAATCCGCAAAATTTCTGTTGCATCTGAAAGTAGAAACTCGCCCGATTACAACGGTCTGAGTAGTTTTCCCCTAGGCCGTTCTGGTCATTCGTTTCGAGCATCAGAACTGCGTAAATTTTTAGTTTTTCAAGCGTTTCTTACCTCAAAACTGCCATATCGCGCGAACGGATTGACCAATCCGCAAAATTTCTGTTGCATCTGAAAGTAGAAACTCGCCCGATTACAACGGTCTGAGTAGTTTTCCCCTAGGCCGTTCTAGTCATTCGTTTCGAGCATCAGAACGGCGTAAATTTTGAGTTTTTCAAGCGTTTCTTACCTAAAAACTGCCATATCTCGCGAACGGATTGACCAGTCCGCAAAGTTTCAGTTGCATCTGAAAGTAGAAACTCGCCCGATTACAACGGTCCGAGTAGTTTTCCCCTAGGCCGTTCTAGTTATTCGTTTCGAGCATCAGAACTGCGAAAATTTTGAGTTTTTCAAGCGTTTCTTACCTCAAAACTGCCATATCTCGCGATCGGATTGACCAATCCGCAAAATTTCAGCTGCATCTGAAAGTAGAAACTGGCCCGATTACAACGGTATGAGTAGTTTTCCCCTAGGCCGTTCTAGTTATTCGTTTCGAGCATCAGAACTGCGAAAATTTTGAGTTTTTCAAGCGTTTCTTACCTCAAAACTGCCATATCTCGCGAACGGATTGACCAATCCGCAAAATTTCTGTTGCATCTGAAAGTAGAAACTCGCCCGATTACAACGGTCTGAGTAGTTTTCCCCTAGGCCGTTCTGGTCATTCATTTCGAGCATCAGAACTGCGTAAATTTTGAGTTTTTCAAGCGTTTCTTACCTCAAAACTGCCATATCTCGCGAACGGATTGAGCAATCCGCAAAATTTCTGTTGCATCTGAAAGTAGAAACTCGCCCGATTACAACGGTCTGAGTAGTTTTCCCCTAGGCCGTTCTAGTTATTCGTTTCGAGCATCAGAACTGCGAAAATTTTGAGTTTTTCAAGCGTTTCTTACCTCAAAACTGCCATATCTCGCGAACGGATTGAGCAATCCGCAAAATTTCTGTTGCATCTGAAAGTAGAAACTCGCCCGATTACAACGGTCTGAGTAGTTTTCCCCTAGGCCGTTCTAGTTATTCGTTTCGAGTATCAGAACTGCGAAAATTTTGAGTTTTTCAAGCGTTTCTTACCTCAAAACTGCCATATCTCGCGAACGGATTGACCAATTCGCAAAATTTCAGTTGCATCTGAAAGTAGAAGCTTGCCCGAATACAACGGTCTGAGTAGTTTTCCCCTTGGCCGTTCTAGTTATTCGTTTCGAGCATCAGAACTGCGAAAATTTTGAGTTTTTCAAGCGTTTCTTACCTCAAAACTGCCATATCTCGCGAACGGATTGACCAATCCGCAAAATTTCTGTTGCATCTGAAAGTAGAAACTCGCCCGATTACAACGGTCTGAGTAGTTTTCCCCTAGGCCGTTCTGGTCATTCGTTTCGAGCATCAGAACTGCGTAAATTTTTAGTTTTTCAAGCGTTTCTTACCTCAAAACTGCCATATCTCGCGAACGGATTGACCAATCCGCAAAATTTCTGTTGCATCTGAAAGTAGAAACTCGCCCGATTACAACGGTCTGAGTAGTTTTCCCCTAGGCCGTTCTAGTCATTCGTTTCGAGCATCAGAACTGCGTAAATTTTGAGTTTTTCAAGCGTTTCTTACCTAAAAACTGCCATATCTCGCGAACGGATTGACCAGTCCGCAAAGTTTCAGTTGCATCTGAAAGTAGAAACTCGCCCGGTTACAACGGTCCGAGTAGTTTTCCCCTAGGCCGTTCTAGTTATTCGTTTCGAGCATCAGAACTGCGAAAATTTTGAGTTCTTCAAGCGTTTCTTACCTCAAAACTGCCATATCTCGCGATCGGATTGACCAATCCGCAAAATTTCAGCTGCATCTGAAAGTAGAAACTGGCCCGATTACAACGGTATGAGTAGTTTTCCCCTAGGCCGTTCTATTTATTCGTTTCGAGCATCAGAACTTCGAAAATTTTGAGTTTTTCAAGCGTTTCTTACCTCAAAACTGCCATATCTCGCGAACGGATTGACCAATCCGCAAAATTTCTGTTGCATCTGAAAGTAGAAACTCGCCCGATTACAACGGTCTGAGTTGTTTTCCCTAGGCCGTTCTGGTCATTCGTTTCGAGCATCAGAACTGCGTAAATTTTTAGTTTTTCAAGCGTTTCTTACCTCAAAACTGCCATATCTCGCGAACGGATTGACCAATCCGCAAAATTTCTGTTGCATCTGAAAGTAGAAACTCGCCCGATTACAACGGTCTGAGTAGTTTTCCCCTAGGCCGTTCTAGTCATTCGTTTCGAGCATCAGAACTGCGTAAATTTTGAGTTTTTCAAGCGTTTCTTACCTAAAACTGCCATATCTCGCGAACGGATTGACCAGTCCGCAAAGTTTCAGTTGCATCTGAAGTAGAAAACTCGCCCGATTACAACGGTCCGAGTAGTTTTCCCCTAGGCCGTTCTAGTTATTCGTTTCGAGCATCAGAACTGCGAAAATTTTGAGTTTTTCAAGCGTTTCTTACCTCAAAACTGCCATATCTCGCGATCGGATTGACCAATCCGCAAAATTTCAGCTGCATCTGAAAGTAGAAACTGGCCCGATTACAACGGTATGAGTAGTTTTCCCCTAGGCCGTTCTAGGTTATTCGTTTCGAGCATCAGAACTGCGAAAATTTTGAGTTTTTCAAGCGTTTCTTACCTCAAAACTGCCATATCTCGCGAACGGATTGACCAATCCGCAAAAATTTCTGTTGCATCTGAAAGTAGAAACTCGCCCGATTACAATCGGTCTGAGTAGTTTTCCCCTAGGCCGTTCTGGTCATTCATTTCGAGCATCAGAACTGCGTAAATTTTGAGTTTTTCAAGCGTTTCTTACCTCAAACTGCCATATCTCGCGAACGGATTGAGCAATCCGCCCAAAATTTCTGTTGCATCTGAAAGTAGAAACTCGCCCGATTACAACGGTCTGAGTAGTTTTCCCCTAGGCCGTTCTAGTTATTCGTTTCGAGCATCAGAACTGCGAAATTTTTGAGTTTTTCAAGCGTTTCTTACCTCAAACTGCCATATCTCGCGAACGGATTGAGCAATCGCAAATTTCTGTTGCATCTGAAAGTAGAAACTCGCCCGATTACAACGGTCTGAGTAGTTTTCCCCTAGGCCGTTCTAGTTATTCGTTTCGAGCATCAGAACTGCGAAAATTTTGAGTTTTTCAAGCGTTTCTTACATCAAAACTGCCATATCTCGCGAACGGATTGAGCAATCCGCAAAATTTCTGTTGCATCTGAAAGTAGAAACTCGCCCGATTACGACGGTCTGAGTAGTTTTCCCCTAGGCCGTTCTAGTTATTCGTTTCGAGCATCAGAACTGCGAAAATTTGAGTTTTTCAAGCGTTTCTTACCTCAAAACTGCCATATCTCGCGAACGGATTGAGCGAATCCGCAAAATTTCTGTTGCATCTGAAAGTAGAAACTCGCCCGATTACAACGGTCTGAGTAGTTTCCCCTAGGCCGTTCTAGTTATTCGTTTCGAGCATCAGAACTGCGAAAATTTTGAGTTTTTCAAGCGTTTCTTACCTCAAAACTGCCATATCTCGCGAACGGATTGACCAATTCGCAAAATTTCAGTTGCATCTGAAAGTAGAAGCTTGCCCGAATACAACGGTCTGAGTAGTTTTCCCCTAGGCCGTTCTAGTTATTCGTTTCGAGCATCAGAACTGCGAAAATTTTGAGTTTTTCAAGCGTTTCTTACCTCAAAACTGCCATATCTCGCGAACGGATTGACCAATCCGCAAAATTTCTGTTGCATCTGAAAGTAGAAACTCGCCCGATTACAACGGTCTGAGTAGTTTTCCCTAGGCCGTTCTGGTCATTCGTTTCGAGCATCAGAACTGCGTAAATTTTTAGTTTTTCAAGCGTTTCTTACCTCAAAACTGCCATATCTCGCGAACGGATTGACCAATCCGCAAAATTTCTGTTGCATCTGAAAGTAGAAACTCGCCCGATTACAACGGTCTGAGTAGTTTTCCCCTAGGCCGTTCTAGTCATTCGTTTCGAGCATCAGAACTGCCGTAAATTTTGAGTTTTTCAAGCGTTTCTTACCTAAAAACTGCCATATCTCGCGAACGGATTGACCAGTCCGCAAAGTTCGGTTGCATCTGAAAGTAGAAACTCGCCCGATTACAACGGTCCGAGTAGTTTTCCCCTAGGCCGTTCTAGTTATTCGTTTCGAGGCATCCAGAACTGCGAAATTTTGAGTTTTTCAAGCGTTTCTTACCTCAAAACTGCCAATATCTCGCGATCGGATTGACCAATCCGCAAATTTCAGCTGCATCTGAAAGTAGAAACTGGCCGATTACAACGGTATGAGTAGTTTTCCCTAGGCCGTTCTAGTTATTCGTTTCGAGCATCAGAACTGCGAAATTTCAGTTTTTCAAGCGTTTCTTACAATCAAAACTGCCATATCTCGCGAACGGATTGACCAATCCGCAAAATTTCTGTTGCATCTGAAAGTTGAAACTGGCCCGATTACAACGGTATGGGTAGTTTTCCCCTAGGCCGTTCTAGTTATTCGTTTCGAGCATCAGAACTGCGAAAATTTTGAGTTTTTCAAGCGTTTCTTACCTCAAAACTGCCATATCTCGCGAACGGATTGACCAATACCGCAAAGTTTCTGTTGCATCTGAAAGTAGAAACTGGCCCGATTACAACGGTATGAGTAGTTTTCCCCTAGGCCGTTCTAGTTATTCGTTTCGAGCATCAGAACTGCGAAAATTTTTGAGTTTTTAAAGCGTTTCTTACCTCAAAACTGCCATATCTCGCGAACGGATTGACCAATCCGCAAAATTTCTGTTTCATCTGAAAGTAGAAACTGGCCCGATTACAACGGTATGAGTAGTTTTCCCCTAGGCCGTTCTAGCTATTCGTTTCGAGCATCAGAACTGCGAAAATTTTGAGTTTTTCAAGCGTTTTCTTACCTCAAAACTGCCATATCTCGCGAACGGATTGACCAATCCGCAAAATTTCAGTTGCATCTGAAAGTAGAAGCTTGCCCGAATACAACGGTCTGAGTAGTTTTCCTAGGCCGTTCTAGTTATTCGTTTCGTGCATCAGAACTGCGAAAATTTTGAGTTTTTCAATCGTTTCTTACCTCAAAACTGCCATATCTCGCGAACGGATTGAGCAATCCGCCAAAATTTCTGTTGCATCTGAAAGTAGAAACTGGCCCGATTACAACGGTATGAGTAATTTTCCCCTAGGCCGTACTAGTTATTCGTTTCGAGCATCAGACTGCGAAAATTTTGAGTTTTTCAAGCGTTTCTTACCTCAAAACTGCCATATCTCGCGATCGGATTGACCAATCCGCAAAATTTCAGTTGCATCTGAAAGTAGAAACTGGCCCGATTACAACGGTAT